>NW_027072056.1:19240000-19408812 GCF_038088225.1 Cyrtonyx montezumae
AATCTTTTTGTTTCTGGAGTAATTTGGCTGTTAATATACAGTGCATATATACACAGTGTTTTCATACCTGGATAGTAAATTCAGTGCAACCTAGGCTGAATGCTCTGCCTGGGGTGTGGGGGCTGAGCTGAGGGGTTTGCAGGTGCTCACATTATGTATGGGAGATAAAGCAGGTATGATGCTGGCTGTGAGTGCTGGGGAGCCCAAAGCTGTTGTGCCATGTGGGTGTTGGAGCTCTTTCTCACTCTCTTGGACCTGGAGGGTCGCTCTGCTGATTTTGCTCAGTCTAAATGCTGAAGTTAGGTTCCAGTGCAAAGCTTTTAGACTTCCTCTAAGCCTGGTTTATGTAACTCAACAACTCTAACATAGTAACAGCCTTTCAGCTTCCCCCTGTGTGTTTTATGATTCTGAAAAGAAAAAAAAATTAAAATGAAATGAAAAGTCTTTCCCCTTTTTGAAATGTTCTAATGGCAAGGGGCTTCTTACAGCCTGAACGGTGTGCTGGTTACTGACTTCACAGTGCTGCTCTGGAAATAGTGTTCTTAGCAAAATACGTATGTAGAAATTTTGATCTCATGGAAAACAGTGGCAAAAAATTCCATCAGTTTTAAGAGGGCTGGTATCTGCTTTCTGGGATTCAGTGACATTTGAATGTGAATTTTAAAATGATCTCAATACAAGCTCTTACTCTGACCAGCTCCAACTCCAGAGGAAAGCCTGCATTTGAATTTAATGTCTTGAGCTTGTGGCTGATGAACTTTCAGTAGCTGAGAATGCTTCAGGAGGAGAGGAAGAAAACTCACAAGAAGCCTTATATCCAGCACTCTGCTGCCACTGCAGTGTTCTGAGGTTTGGTAAAAACGATGATCTCCACTGTTTCTAAAATGGCACTTTTTGCTCCAAGTAGGAATTGTGCCCGTTGAACTGTGAATGGCTTTTTCTTAAGGTGACCTTTAATACCTTATTGCACCGAAGCACCCACAGAGCGATTCATGAGGTCGGACAGCCATGTGCTTAGTCATGGAATTCTTCCACCTGTTTGGTGTGCTTGGACTTTCCTATCCTCCATAGGGAGGAATGTTCCTCTTTTGATAAAGAGTAAACAGTATTAGTCTAAAGGTCCATTTGATAGGAATAAATAATAATAGTCTAAAGGTTCATTACTTAATATCCACATCCTGGTTATTTTCACTGCTCTTCAGTTGTATCTGATTAGCTGTCTAAATAGTGCAAAACTTGATTAAGAAGACAATATACTGGTGGACTAAAGGACAGAGAAACCAGTTGGTTCATGTGAAGCTTAGACTCTTGTGGCCCAATACTGCTGAACTCTGAACTTCATCAGAAGTTTATGTACTGGGAACTGAAATTGTTCTGTCTGACATCTGGAGTATTGATTATGTTTCTAAATACAAGATGCAACTTGGTTGAAGTATTGGTAGCTTCTGCTACCATGCTGTAGTATGGAAAAGGGGAGTCGAGGGGGAGATGTCAGCCCTGCCCTTACATATAAGCCCTTGTGAGGAGGTTGTGTACTGGTGCAGGACTCCCTGGTTTGGAAAGGAAGTAGTGATTTCTCTCGTGCTGATGGCCTAGTGTTCACATGGGCAGCATGTGGGGACCGCTGATGTGAAGAGCTGGAGTGCTTTAGGGAACAGGACAACCATGTAATCCACTTACGGTTTTTAGTGCATACTATGCTTATTTAACCAAAAAGTCTGCCTACAAAAAAAATAAAATAAAATTCTTCCCTAATAGAATATGGGTTGTTAATGAATAGTCCCCCTTGTTATGGGACAGCTTAGTGCTGTTAATGTTTTTCTCTCTTGTTTGGCTTTATTAGGTGCTATCTCCCACGGCTATCTGTAAAGCCAATTAGTGGAGAAAATAACAGCCATATTAATCTCCCTGAGCAGTGCGAGAAAGAGAGTCATAATATCATAGGGAAATTGTTCTAAGTGTGAAAAATTACCCACTTCGTCTATTTCATTTTTCTCAAACTCCAAAATTAATGACTTTCTGAAAAAAAGATATATTTATCTCTGTATAAAGGGAGAGATTTGATGAATGCTAAAGAGAAACCAATAGAGCCTTAATAAAAATGTATATGTCCATAATCCCATGAAATCCTATGAATCCTATTCCAGCATGTTAAACTGCTGATTTGTATCTCTGTGTCAAATATAATTACTGGCAAACAGGAGCTGTGCTATAGTATCTATTAATCAAGATTATAATTGGGAATTTAAGGAGCTGTTTGCTTGAGTCAAGAGCTACAGCAAAGCTGTGCTGGTGCTCCTGAGGCTTCAGCACAAGGCTCCGTGCCCAGCCTGTGTGCATTCACTGCAGGTGCCATCCTGCAGCACCCCTTTGGTGTGGGCTCCCCTCTGCAGCTGGGGTGGAGCTCTGTACTGCACTGTGCCTTCGGGGTGTGAGTGGGGGATGTGGGCACTATTTAACAGACAGCCATTCTCACCAAGCCAGTGATGAGACTTGCTTTTTAGGAGGTGGTCTTGTGCCTCTCAGATGAGTACCATTTGGAGAGTCCTGGGTTAAAATTATCTACTGGAGAATTTCTTAGCTCAGTCCATGTTTTCCAGCACAAGAGTTATGGGACTGTGCAGAAGTTGTGATAAATATTTCTCAGAACATCTGATCCTTCCAACAAAGTGGGTTTTGGAAAAGAGGTGGTGTTGGTGGGCTTCTGTTTGTGGCCAAGGAGAAGGAGCTAGTAGAGAGGAGCTCAGTGCTATGTCGAGAACGCTTAGTTGAAGGTTACAATCACTTATAATTCAAAGCCTCAACATATTTGGATATTTTGTCTCTCAGAACAGTAAGCATAAATGGTTAGTTTCCTCTCCTCTTATACTCTCTTTGCTCTAGAAGGATGCCTGATGCTCATGACTTTGGCAAATTGGGGTCACCTCCTTTGTCTCTGCCTTCACCCCTCCCTTCTGTTTCTCATTGTTAGTTCTCCAGGTGCATTTTCCTCAACCTCTACCAGGTCCGGTCATGAGCTGAACACAGTATGAATGTTCCCAGCCTCATTTTAGCTAAATTAACTACACTTACAGCCATGGTGTCAGAGCTCTGAACAATGAAAACTTGCCACCGAATACATGAAACAAAAATGAAATTAGCCAGTGGTAGGAAACTACAAGCAGCTGAGGCATTCAATTGTTAGCCATTTGAAGGATTAACTTCTAAATCATGTACAGCTCCCTTGGTAGTTTAGCTAGTTGGGCACTCAGGGGTATATAAAAACACACTTTAAAATAGAAATGTATTTCCTCACCTATAAAAAAAAAAAAGATTTACTGGCAGGTTGTGATATTATTAATACTGGATTTTTCTGCCATCATCTCTAGTACTTAATCATGCTTTCTTTTACTTTCTACGTATGCTTCTGTTGGGTTCCCAGTGAAAGACATAGGGATGGACCCGGTGTTTGGAGATAGATGATACTGTTAGCAAGAAATATGTGCTATCATCTGAAGCTGGGAACAGACTATTGTATGCAGTTCTTGTATATGAATAGCTTCCTTGTATGGATGTTTGTTCACTAGGTATATTTAGGGCCAAGGTGGTATTTGATACTTGCATATGGGTGGTATTTTACTACTAATTACAGAAAATCTTCCATACATCCACACTACAGGAAGCAAAGGTATGCCAGAAAAAGAAGTTTTTAGTGAGATCTGGTCGAAGAATTTCTTCACTAATGGGTTACACAGAATTGCTTAAGGCCTAATCAGAACTACAAAAAGGGAACTCTGCTAATTGTGGTCATATGGCCACTTGAATTCAGCTTTCTCTGTGTCATGTGGGAACACTGTCATGGACCTATGGAGCGTCACAGGGAAAGCAAGTCCACAACTTTCCTTAAGGCTCTATTATTTATTTATATATTTATTTTCATCTGAGACCCTGAAGTCCTCAGACAAGTGTTTATTCCATCAAAATCCTTCAGACTGCGCAATTAAGATTGATGAATTTTATAGGAGTCTTTTTCTTTATAAATGAGTAGCACTAAATGGAGGTGACTTCCTCTCCAAGCACAGACTTGGTAATGAGTGTATATGAATATATATTTGTCCAGAGAGCCTTTTGCAGTAGAAATCCAAAGCAAGGAGCTCATTTGAAGGAAGAAAAGAAGTAACGGCAGCAAAAATAACACAGAGCTGAAATAAAGGGACAAAAATGTAGAATCACAAAGAAAACCTAAACAAATAAAGTGCAAACAGAGAGTGACAAGCGCACTCAGCCCCTGGATTGGTTATGGATGAGACGACAAGTATATGATGAAATTAATGACCCTCTGTCAACTTTTTAGATCTCACTTTTAAAGAGAATGGACCAAAAATCAATAGCCCCCAAACCACTAGTACTCCAGTGAACCAGTTTATCATTTATCTTACTGCTGGCACTCATATAGAAAGTGCAGCCAAGCACAGCATAGGACTTTCATTGGTAGTCATCATTACATGCAATGTTTGAGCACTCCCGTTAAAGGTCAGAGGTGTGCAGTACAGCTCCTCTGAGAAGTACCTATTTGAAATTACCAATATCTGTGTATGGCTTATCCATGTTATACACTACTGTTTTTTTTATTTATTTTCCTTGTGCATTTCTCCCTCTGAGCTTTATCCGCTGGCTGAAGCAGTGGGGCTGCAGTTCAGGAGGAGCTGATGTCTCCCTCAACATTTTGAGAACCCGAGGATGAGCCTTGGTGATTTCTATATAAACTGGGATAGCTGATATGAGCTGACACTTCTGGTGAAAATCATTCTCAATTTTCCACACCACAAGAAGTTGTAGAATGGTGTTTTTACATGCTTGCTTTAAGAATCTGAAGCAGACTAGACAGCAGACTAGGGGAAGCTGTGGAGCATATTTCCTAGCAAACACCATGGAGCAGCATGGTGGTGATGGTGGGAGATGGAGCACAAGTCCCCCAGGGAGCTCCTCTGCATCCCTCCTTGCTGGGTGCAAGGATATGCTGCCCTTCCACAGCGCAGACAGATTTTGAAGGGCTTCAAAGAAAGGTTGTGAACAAATACAAAGTTTCACCTCAGCAAACATTTTCTTACAGGCTAGAGATATGTTTCCAGTTTCTTGCTACCATGTATGCTCTTCTGCCAGATGGGGCTGAGGGGTGGCTGCAATGGGTAATCGTCTTAAAATGACAAAAATGTCCCTAAGTCGCAAAAACATAGAGAAGGGAAGAAAATACCTCTAGATATAATGTAATACACAGATGAGATGAAGTAGGATGGCACTTAGAAAGCAGGTTCTGTGTTTCCAGCCATGTGATGTGCTGGTGGCATGGGGTCCCTCAGCTCTCCTTGCTCCAGGTGGGTTACTTGGTTACAGGGCCCTGCTCCATTTCTGGCCTCCAGCTGACAGGTTGGCCCGCCTCTCCAAGAGTTGGTGCAGCTATGTGCAAAGCATGCATAACTGGAGGCACGGGGGCTGAAATGTGAAGCAGAGCATCAGTGCAGTGCGCAACCGGAGACTTGAAGGAGGTAAAGCACATGAACAAACTTGCCATTTGTTTTGTGCCCAAAATTAACGTTGCTGGTGGATGAGTGTTGGAAGGCTCAACAGAGAAGTGGGGCTGAATAGCCAGGCCACTGGGATTTAGAGCAACTTCCACCAATGTCAATAGGAAAAACTCCCGTGGCTGTAAAAGTGGAGGCTGGATCTGCTGCGGGTCACTCCTGGAGCTGTGTAGTCAGCAGATAAAATCAACGATGCCATCGGTGGCTGTGAGCAAACAAGCGACCTCTTCCATATTCAGTCAACATTTTTTTCCCAGCACATTAAACCCATATTTTATCCCTAAGAGTGAATAGAGACAATGACTTGAGTCACACCTATCATATCCTGTTTGCTCGTACAGTAAGTGCCGATACCAGTATTAGCATTATGTGTGCCTCTCAAACAGAAAAGGCAAGTTGCTTCAAGTAGAACAATTCTTGTGCTAATTGCAACCATTTCAAGTTTACCACTCCAGCCTGAGCTCCCTGAATGAGCACGTTAATCTGTTAAGGCTTGTAATCCATTCAGACATCTAATGCGTTTAATAAATATTTTCTTTGTTTTGTTTTGTTTTGTTTTGTTCTGTCTTACAAATAGACCGGAGACTTTTTGGTTGAAGAAAGCAGGAAAGTCTTGTTTGCTTTGACATCAAATCATTCTGTATTCAGTGTGGCAATAGCTTAGCTCCAGGGGATACTTGATAAAACTAGGGGAGAGAGGGATGATCTCTGATACAAGCCCATTCCTGACTTCCAGCGGAAATACTGAGCTGCTCTTGGCTGCATCCCTCCTCACAGAGGAACAGAAACCATCGCACTCATGTCCACTGACAGATGCACCTGAATCCCAAAGCTTTTCTTATTCAGGCTTTCAGTTTTATCCATTGACTGGAAAAAGTGTTGTTTTTTTTTAACATATCCTTCTGCTCTTTGGAGCACACTTCAGAGTATGTACATTTCTGACATGAGCTGAATCCCTCCCTTGCTGTCCGTGGGCTCCTTGGTGTGGTTGGGGTCTGGGGGGACAGCGCTGTAGCACTGGTGTCCCCATGCCCTCCCTGTGCACAGGTGTCATAATTAACCTGCACCCCTAAAGCACACATCTGGCAGCAAAAGCATTCCCATGCCTTGAACTGGAAGGACTGTTACTATTTTTGTGCATATTAACTGGAGATCTTTCTCTTTAAAAGTGAGTGCAAGACATGTTGTGTGTATTATAACTTAAAAGCTTCAGCGGAGCTGCATTTTTGAGAGTTGTATTCATTCTGGAACTGTACCACAATTCATCATATTAAACTTCATTTGTTGGAAGCCTTGCCCTGGAATATGGGCTTGGTCTCTAAGGAAGTGCTTCATTTCTGTATTCCTTCCCAATAACAGCGCACGCCACTGTCTTTTTATTACTCTGTGGCTAGCACCATTCACACAGAGCATTTCCACATCAGGGCTGGAGAGCCCCCTGTCCTGCTGAAAAATTTAGACTGCTACAGCAGTAATCAGAAATACCAATAAAGTGTCCCTGGTTCTAGGTGGTGATGTGGGATGGAGGGAAAGAAAGATATAAAAATGAATCATGATGTGAGACAGCATTGCTCTGGCAACTGCTTCAAAACCCGGGTGCAGTAAGGCTGTGTGAAGGCTTCAGAATATTCCTACGATCCTAAAGAGACCCACAAAGACATTGCAAACTCATCAGGCAGCTGGTGCTGTGAGGAGGAGGAGAAATGCTGTTTTGAGTCATTCATCCCCAAACAACAGATGTGCTTTAACCTAGACATAGGTAGTATGGCTTCTAACCTGGGTGAGCTGGTTTGGATAAACCTGGTTGAAAAACAAGCACACGTTTAATGCAGGAAGCTGTCTGAGGTGTAAAGAATGGCTAAGTAAGTGAGTGGGACACCATTAATCTTGGTTTGTTTCAGCACTACATCTTTAGCTGTTGAAGAGAAAAAAACCTTGCTCCTAGCTCATAACCCGAGTGTTAAAACTGATGTCCTCCCCATTAGGGCCTGTAAACTCATTAGCACATGGCAATTTATCCTCTTTTATTTCTTCTCAATTATCCTATCATCCATTGTATCTGGATCTGATTACCCTTTCCCAGAGTCAAACATTATCTTGTAAATCATTTGCTTTAAGTCTAAGCCTGCCATTGCCTTGCCCAGGATTTGCTTAGGCAGGTAATAAATCAATTAGCATTAAACGTCATCAATTTTCTTTCCTTGTGGTTGAAAAAAGGAGTACCTGAACTTTGCTGAGTCCTATCAGGTTTCCTTACTGTCCACAAGGAGATTTCCCTTTTCTTCCCACATCTCCCATTGATATCAATATATTTTGTACCAAAATGGAGAGGAAGGCGCTCGGCAAAACCCCTGCAGACCCACATGTTAGGGCTATGGGAAGAGCACTGTTGACTTGGGCTACTCTGGATCAGGCTCTGGCCCAGTCCCTGTAGCCAGGGGACAGCTTGATCAATGTCAAAGCCCAAAACGCGCAGATTGTCCAGCACTACAAGCCTGTGGCTTCAGGAATGTGGAAATAATGTGCTGTTACTGCCCTTAAGCAGTAGGAGGGATGTGCTGGGGCTCTGCCAGACCCAGGCTGCCCAGAGCTGCTGCGTTGTCTCCATGCTATGCTGCGGTGTCAGGGAATGGTGCTGAGCTCTCGTCCCCTTTCCTTCTCTCGGCCTGATGGCAGTGGCTTGAGGTGCCTCTGCCGGAACAGTGCTTTGGCACCAACACAACTCAGCAGTGCAGTGCAGCACAACTGGCTTTAATCTGCTCCCACACGCTCCTCCTCCAGGCTTGCTCCCGCTACTTTTTGGCGGGTCCCCAGGATCTGATTTGACAGTTACAACAACATTTATTAGCTGCAGTCTGGGCAAATGGTGAAAAGGGAAACGTTTCTTGCACCCTTTGCACATAACCTACTGGGGCGATTGCTGAATAGGCATTCCCACGTTCAGACCATGATGTATGCAGCCTGTTCAGCACGATGCCATCTCTTCCATATTAAGCCTTCAGAACAAGAGGGGAGAACGCACAACTTCAGCAACACTGACTTGCCATGCTCCAGCCACAAATTAACTGAATATTTAAACTCGTGCTTAGATCTGTTCCATGGAATACATGAGATTTGGTGTATCCTGGTTCCACGTTTAGGAAGCACACAGTACTGTGAGGCTTTGCTGCTCAGAGAAGGAAGCTGCCCATTGCACATGGGAAATCTGAATGGAAGGAACTTTGAAAGCAAACCTCTGCAATCCTTTGTCGCTTCTGTGCACGTGACCTGCACTCTCAGTTCTCCCAGGAGAGAACTTGTGCTTCTTATTCAGTTTCATGTTTGAAGAGATCGTTTCGGTAACCAGAGGACAAGGCGTTGGGAGCTACCTTTTGCTACTGCATGTGTTGACTGTGGTTTTTCATGGCGGGTGGAACTTTTTGTAGTGCCCTGACATTTTTCATCGTGGTATTTCTCTTTCTGTATCTCCACTTGGAAAATGGTGCTGCCAAAATCGTGAATTCCATTGTCCAGGATTTGGAAATGAAAAAGTGTAGCTCATAAACTGCTTGGAGAAATGAATTAAAATACATAAAATGCAGATCTGTTCAGACATGAACTTACATATAAGGGCTTTCTGTGAGTGCTAACCCTTGGAGAATGTGTTATCCCATAACTCTCTCCAGAAGTGTTACATCTTCCTCTGAAGGAGGTGGTGTCAGCCGCTGCCAGTGATTGTATAGGGCCATTTGGTGCTCACATCTGCACCACATCTCTGTATGCTCCCTGTTACACCTGGCTGCTCAGGCATGGCTGTGCAGACCTTGGGCTCATTCAGCTTCTAGTTGGTCAGCATTTCCATAGAAGAAAATGAAGTTCTCCTGATTTCTGTTTTAGGCTATAACAAATTGGTACTGTGCTCTGTAGTTTGGTAGTCATTCCCATGAAGACTTATGTGACAGTCTACAGGTAATATCAGCTGCTGACTATGAAGGGAGGCCATTAGACTTGCCCAGCCATCAGCAATGTGATTAGTATTAGTTTCTGTGGATTTTGAAGGGGTTTCTGTGGGTTTAAGCTGTTGACTTGGTACATGCCAACCGCTAACCCACAGGTTTGCAGAAGAAAATCCTTAGGATTCTGTGCATTTGTGAACAGACTGGTAGAGCACTTGGCTAAGATGGGCAGTATTGTATTTTGCAGGCAATTTTTAGAGAATTGGAGGCAGAAAGCAATGAACTGACCGGGTCACACAAACAGAGGGGAACAAAGACACTCCAGTTCTCAACCTCATCATACAGCTCTGAGATTGTCTTGTTTTATCTGACTCTATGTCCTCTCAATGTAAAGTACTTAAGCAGAAGAGAGACAGCAGTTCTCTTCCCCAAAAATAGGATTTCAAATGGGAACTCAAAAAGTTTTCATTGCAATCTCCAGGGATGTCAGATCCAAGGAATTTCCTGGGACTCTTAAAGGTCGTTTCTTAAACAGTTTCTTTTAAGAGCATATGACAAATTATTCCCTTGGCACAATCAACAGTACGCAAGGCCTTTAATTATAATATAGCACTCAATATCTTTAGGCATCCCAGCATTTCCTATGTATCCTACACATTTCATTACAAGGAAAGGTTGAACAGAATTAAAAGGGTGACGTTACCCTGAGATTGATGACCTACCTGCCCAAAAGGGAAAGTCACAGCACAAGCGAACACAAAGGAAAGAAGGATCCAAAGCAAGTTTTGATTGCAGAGGAGACTCAGATAAGAGAGTTTTTATTATCCACAGCTTTTAGCCTTATTTACCATCAGGCTACCTTGCCACAAGCATGCTTTTTAGTTCTGACAGCTCTGAATTATGACCATTGTGGGATCCTATCTCATTAACTGAAATGGGAGAATAAAACATCAAACAATCATAAAAATAATTTGGCACTGTGAAACCACTTAGGAGCAGCTGTCAAACAGGTTGGAAGATAAAGTTCTAAATAAAAAGAATAGAGAGAGCTGCAATGTCCTGCCATATGCTTCCTCTGCATTATAGACTCCTTAATAATATGAAGTGCCTGTGTTTATGCAGAATAAGCCAGACACTCCATATATGATATTGATTATGCCTTAACCCCAATTTAGTAAAGACATACTCCTCCTTTTCCTAATCAGATATTGCAGAAGCAGTTTTCTGAAAATGTCCCTAATGCCAAGATATATTTTATCTCCAAAGGCTGTGGCAGGAGATAGGGCTTTGTCTTGCCTGTTGTCATGGCTTGAAGCCCAGCTTTAGGACAGCAAGGCCCCAGTGGGGCTCTTCTCCAGCAGTTTTCATCCAGCAATTCAAAAACATACATCTTTATCAAGCTGTTGTTGTCAGACAACATTAGATAATTAATAGGCCATTTGTCAGCCTGCACAAAACATGTTAAAATCCCAAACACAATCAGGATAAATATAGTTGCCAGCTCTCTGAAGGCTTTTTGTTCTGACTTGCAGGCATTGGAGGCAGATATTTACTATTAAACAAGACTCATTATTAATCACATCTAATGTTAATTAATTAACCGCCTCTGTGCATTGAGTGCTCTCTGTGACTTTCAATTGTTTTGAGGAGCTAATTGGTAACTTAGCAGTTTGCATGCAAGTTGTTTCTTGTTCCGTTTATGTCAACTTTCCCAACTTAATAGAATAATTGTGTTCATTAAAAAGGTGCGACTAAAACGGGATATTCTTAGCAGTGTAAATTAATACTGAATTAAGCCCCCGTGTGAACATTTTAGGGAAGATGTAGTAATTCTGATCAGTCCAAGCTTTAGTGTTGGCATTGTTGTGTGTACTACATTGGTGTGTAGTTGTAAAGCTCTCTGAGGCCTGGAAATGGGATGCAGATGATATTGCACCATGTCTCCACAGTCTGAGCAGCACTGCTGGCAGGTACCGAGCACCTGGAGATACCACGCAGCCATAACGAGCTGCCAGCAATCAAAGAAAGAGCAGCTGAGGAGCAGTAATTCAAGAGGTGTCTTTGAACACACTGATGCCTTTATGGTTCGGTCCTAATTCTCCTTAGCCTCAGTTTTGCTCATCACTGAGAAGTGCAGAGTAAGCATCACTTCTGCTGGTAAAATGCCACCAAGTCCGGTTTGCATCCTGTTAGCCTGATATATTCGACTGAGGAAAGGAGCTGCTGGGAAGGACAGGACATGGCAGCGTAGGCTAGGCCAGCAATCCATGTGATATGCAGCAGAGCACCACGACATTTTCACAGTTACTTTGCTTGCAGAATTTCTGCTGAACCGAACAGGAGGGGCACAGACATGAAGGCCGTAGGATTTGACCCAAGAGATCCTCCAGGCTGTACGTGTGTCTTGATAGCACTGCAAATGAAATCTTTTTTTCTCCCACAACAAAACTACAATATTGTACATTCTGAATGCGAGTGGAATGTTGTGAATGCAGAATGCACACATATGACCAGGTGTAGGGGAACTGTTGAATCACGGCCTGAACCACTGATGGATCACCTGAGGTGAGCACTGAATCAGCCACAGGAGCACAGGTGAAGGCAATGTACCTGTGTGACTGGAAGGAGTGGAGTCTGGCTCCACCTCTCCCAGACCCCATTTAAGGGCTGACCACCACTGGGGAAGGTTCTCTTGTTGGAGATCTCTTCCCTGTGGAGTTACCGGTGAACCTCAACCATCTGCAAAAGGTGAGCCTCTCTTTATTTACTAATTGTTTGTTTACCATCCAGATAAGCCTAGCAAAATATACCATCTTCCTCACTACTTTCTCTGAATACTATTCTTTTGGGTTATTCACCCTACACCAGGTATCCTGCAGAACTATATAAAAGCACTTTGTAAAAACCAAGGAGAAGATTGCTTAATTACCTGTCCCTAGAAATTCCACTTCTGTGAAAAAAAAAAAAAATACTTCCTTGGAAAACAGTAGGGGTCCTTTATGAATCCTTTAGATAGACAGATTGCTTTCTTAATCCCAAACAACTTGCAAAAATTGCCTTTCCCCCACATTCCCATATACAATTTTGGGGCATAAGTCTCTGCTATGAAAGCTATGAATCTTTTAAAACAGTCACTAATTTCAGCACTCTCTAAATAAGGATGACATTTTTGTGAAATATTTCATCTTCAGACTGTCCAGCACTCTCTCCTCTTTGCTGTGTCAATATTTGTGTTACCAACCCTTATTTTAGAGGGTTTCTAACTTGATCTCACATTTATTTTGGCGAAGAATGTGGAACACAACTTCTTACTGAGAGAGAATTTGTTTTAAGAAGCGATGATGATGATGGGCTTTGACTCAGAGGGGACTGGAGTCCTTGAGGAAAGTGCTGTCCTCTCGGTCTGAGGGATTGGCACAGCGTGGCCGTGAGCATCCTGCTGCTGATCCATCGGTGCTGTACCATGGCACTGTGCTGGGGAAGCA
This sequence comes from Cyrtonyx montezumae, assembly GCF_038088225.1. NCBI lineage: Eukaryota > Metazoa > Chordata > Aves > Galliformes > Odontophoridae > Cyrtonyx > Cyrtonyx montezumae. The sequence goes on from NW_027072056.1 coordinate 19,252,982, forward strand.
AAGTCCATGTTCTCCTCCACATTGATGGTCCATCTCCTCCTCCCTGCTAAGTCTGAGGGTCCAGCTGGTGGAGAATGGCCCACGTAGGGAAACTGAGTTGTCTGAGTGCTGCGCAGCTCTACGCATGCGTGCATCTCCTGCAGCTTCTCTCCACGGAGGTCTGCAGGTCTTCCCTTGCAGGAAGAGAAAGATGAACCAGTCTCTGTTGTGAGCTGGTTTTTTGGTTGGCAGATGCAACCTGGCATTTCAGGTTGGCAATCACAGTGTGTCTCAGCTGTGCTGAACTCCCAGTCAAAAAAAGTTCCCAAGTAGTAAATCAGGTTTTTTGAGGTCCTGGATACAAAGAATAGTTCCAGAACCATTCTGAGACTGCAAATAAATGGTTAAAGACAAAAGTATAGGCGAAGAAGAGTCCAAAAATATAAAGTAGGAATATTTGATGGTAAATGTACATTTGCTCTTTCATAATCACTCATGCATATTTACAACAAAACATTGCATTTTCAGTGGAGTGTATCAAGTGTTTCCTTTTACAGATATACCTAAATATCTCCTGAACAAGGGAAGCACAGCTTGGATCATTTTATTCCTGCTGAAATGCTGATTCGGAATTGTATGAAAGGGGAAGCTTAGGCTGGAGTGAAAAATGTCCTTTAGTTAACAAAGCCTGGTGCTGGGATTACACTTAAACCATGTTAGCATTACTGAAGAAGCCTCATTGGCTGAAGCTGTAAGTGTTGCATGAAGCTGCAATCCATTCTTCATCATAAGCCCAGCAATATGCTTCAATTAAACATCTGTCACAGGCACTTCTCCTGAGAGTATGAAGCTGTTGCAGTTTGGTTTTCATTTGTAACTGTGGCTCCAAGCACAGGGTTGATGGGACCGTCACACCCTCAGTCCCTCTTGGTGTTTGTGTTCAAGGAGATGCTCAGGGCATCCATGTTAGCTGCCAGAGGTGTTATTTGCAACCTGGAGCTGTATCTCTCTTGGGTTCACAAGCCTAACAAACTGTTATGTTTACAAAATGGGCTTCAAAAGATGCAGACTTAAGTGGTTAAGTAGGTTTAGGCTAGTGTTTCAAGCAAGGCACATGCTTGAGAAATAATATTTGTATTGGCTCTTGGCTAGAAAATATACAATCAAGAGACAAACCAGAAACATTTTCCTTCAAGCTGTAATGCTGTTTTAAGAGGAAGGGATATTTCATTCCATAGACAGAGGAAGAAGCTTCCCTCATCCAAACTTTGAGCTGTGAAACACTTTTTCAGGCAGAGTAACTTGAAATTCATGGAAACACTGTGAAATCATAGTCTTGAACTCTCCCTCCTCTGTAACCCCAGATGAGCCTGCCTCCTAGGAAAGCATGGCCATGCCTATGGGGAACGCAGGAGTCTTCCACCTGTTCTGGAGCGAAGGCCTGCAGCCCTTCTCACCATGTTACATCTGCAACATTAAAACCATGCAAAAACTTCTTAGCTCAAAAGGCAATTTCACCAAATCATGGCGTGATTATCAAGTGGCATCTAACACTGACCAGTAAGGTTGCAAACTGTATTTCCATATAGGATTTCCAATAAGCTTGCCAGGAGAACAAGAAATTTAAGGCTACCTCTCTTCTAAAAATGCAAAACCATTTCAAAACAAGAAATAATTCTAAAGAGAATTTGTATATGCTTGATTGATTATCTTATTTTAATCCATATTAAAGCTTTAAGTCTTTAGGTGTGGCTCCTTAGTTCTAACATCTCATAAATTATGGCTATAATGAAGCAGTCATTTATCCAGGGCTGATGATAAATGGCTTGCCCTAGGAGGAACTAAAGAATAGGCAAGTAGATCATTTTCATATTTGGTGAAAACAATATTAAGTACCCAGACCTCAGTGATTGCCCTAATAAATGAATAATCTGAGGTGAGGGGCTTGGCAGTCAGCGTAAAAAATAACCTGAGCTTTCTCTGTCATTTGTCAGGCTTTGCTATGACAGCATGCATTATGGGTAAATGAGCAATCAGCAAGAACTATGTTATGGCTGGGATGTTTTTGAGAAATTTATCATATGCATTGCTTGGTACCTTTAAGACCTTAAGGCTTAATGGCTATAGTGCATGACTGCAAGTGAACACAGTTCTTATTTACCATCCTATGCTTCATTTGCACTGGATCCCCTTTTTTCCACATATTATGAGAATGAGCTTCTGTCTGTATCCTTTCCCAGACTTTCTTCCCCTTGGACATTATATTCCAGTCTGCTCCATGTTAGCTGTAAGGCACCGTGCTATTTCAGGGATTTTGAGGACAGCCGGGCCTGCTTAGTAGAGATGTCAATTTATATTTAATGAGCTAAGTCAGAAGCACATGGAGAGGATGTGTAGGGACAAAACTCCTGGGAAATGGGAGGAAGCACAATGAAGTGCTCCTCCAAACACCTGAAGTGTGGTGGGAAATTAGGCTCTGTTACTTCTTAATTAGCCATGAAACATCCAGGTACAGAGTGGGGATCACAGTGAAGGGTGGTGTGATATAAGGAGAGCAGTGCCAGCCACGTGACAAGGAGGTGTATGACTCAATTCCCAGCCTCCCTGCTCAGAAAGTGCCCAGTGTGCTCCTTTCTGCTGCTGGGACTTGGTGTTTCATCTCTGCCAGCTCTTCTCCAGAGCATTTCAGCTGTAACTTAGTGGAAGGGAAGGCACAAAGCTCTGAAACTCTCATTTTCTTATCTCTTGTACCATCATTTAGCTGAAATAGGTCAAGGCATCAAACAGTGCAGCAAAACCAGGGGGACCCAGGCATACCAAGCAGCAGGCCTGAGATTGCACATGCAGGAAGGAGTCCTGTGCTGTGGCCATTTCTGCAACTGCTGGCACAAGTCATGCCCTCAAGTGGGTACAGATGTTGAAATCCAGGTTCTGGATTTCTTTGAGACTTCTAAGTTGTGACTGAAATGGACAGGAATTTCTCTCTCCCTAAACTAACACAGATTAGATGGAAAAGCTGCCAGCTGAAGGAATGAGCGACCGGGCATGCTCTTCAGCTAGGCTTTGGTTTGAGAACTAAAGGTTGTCCTGGTACTGCAGTGACCTCTTTGCAGGGTGAGTGTTACGTGTATATTCATTTCATTTCCTTAAAGTTTTTGAAGGAGGAAATGATGCACTGACACTAGGAAAGATTAGTTGCTTTGTTGTTTTTAATCTGGAATGTAAGAGTGTACAAGCCAAGTCTTCTGCTGGCAGAAAAGACCCTTAAGATGAGCCCTTCAGGTGAACTCCTGTTTGCTGCTGTACTGTTCTCTGTTCCAAAGACCTCACCTGTTCAGCTGAGTCTGTATATCATGGTTTACTGGATCAGAGCAGCACTAAATGCGTTCCAGGATGAAGCCTCCTTGCTCCCACCAAACGTGCCCTTCTGCTGATGTTTCCTGCAAGTACAACTATGGATTTTATTTTTATAATTTTTGCTATCATCGAGGAAAAGAATGTTAGATAGTGCTCTGATCAAGCTTTTCTGAACATTTAAATGCCAGTCTGCCACGGCTTTCAATATCTCCTTACCTGCTGCCACTTACACCTTTCACTTTGGAAACAAAGGCAGAAGATTAAAGCACTCCCAATTTAGCTTTTTAAATAGAGAGTGAAAGTTGAAAGCAGACCAGCTGAGAATAAGTGCCACTGAGAACTGCAGCTGGGCTGATGCTGTTAGAAAAAAAGAGATGACTTCTTGCTTCTGATCTGTCATTTAGGGAAACTTGTTTATGTGCAGGTCTGACATCAGAAGAATATATAGTGACCTCTTTCACTGAGATGAAAGTTTCTCTGTAGACTGATCAGATATCACATCACTAAATACAATGAGTTTCATACGAGCGAGGCAGCAATCTTGTCTAGAAACAGGTTCATCTTTGTGGAGCTCTATTAATATCCTAGAGATCTGCATGGGGTTGGAGCCTCAGATAGGACAGAGAGATCTGAAACTCTTAAATTAATTTTTGGAGTCTGCATCTGGATCCTGATAAAGGAATTTGAAGACCCTGAAGCTGGAGAGAGAGGAGAGGTGGCAGGTTAGTGCGTGGCACAGACAGCTCTTGGGGGGTGTGGGTGGCAGTTTCTGAAGGACCTGTATAAATTATCTATTAGACTGCCACTGGTTTTCACTAACGAATGGACACCGAGCTTTTTAGTGCTTTTTTGTATGCTCATTCACAGTGCTTCCATGGGGTTTTTGCTGATGTTTCTCAGCACTCATCAATATCAAGATGGAGAAGAGGAGAATTTAAATCAAAACCTTGTTTTTGTTATCTGGCTGCTGTGCTCATTCCAGCTGCTCTCCTATACCTCTTCACATCTGTTCAAAGTTGACAGAGTGACTAGGAATCCTCCCTGGAGCTGTGGATCAGATCTGCAGAGAGTGTGATTTGGAAGTAGCACCAGAACTCTCAGTAGGAAGGAAATCACTGTGACTTGTCTGCAGGGCACAGATGAGAACAGCAAGATGGTACCAGGAGCTCGGCTGCTCCAAGCCATCTCTTTGTAACAGATGAAGCTAGAAAGTAAATACAGTATGTTTTGCTGGATCAGTGAGCTGAGGGGGCTGATCAGAGCACATCTTTCAGCTCAGAAATTGGGGGTGATGAGAAAGAAGAGAGGGTGAAGCCATGCCTGGTACAGTAGCAGATGCACAGCATTGTGTTAGCTGGGTTGGTGTGACTTCATACTGGTGAAAGCTGGCTCAGCAACCAAAATCAGCTCCCTCTTTAATTACAATTCAGTGCTACTGGCGAGAATCCTCCTTGAAATGATGGCTTGAGGGTCTTGGCTGGATCAGGATCTCAGGAAGAGTGGAGGAAACCGAGGCAGGGGCATCCCCATCCCCTTTCCAGAGGAGGGATGGGATCCAAACTCAGGTGATGGTCTGTTTCTAAATATAAGGCTTTGCAACATCCCTTGGCTTTAGTCCTTGCTTAGTTTCAAAGTGGTAATCAGTGAATCAGAAACACAGCTTTATGAATCCTTACCATAATGAAGTTCCAAATGTCTTAACATTTATCCATACAGGCAGTATTTTTCCTAACGACCTGGTCTGTATGTTCCTGATATCTACAGACTCTAATGTTCAAAGAAAACAACAACAATAATAATAGTAAAATACAAGGCAACATTTCTAATGAGACTTCAGTCTGTGTCTGTACGTGCAGATTTTGTGTGGGTATCATTTTACTTCTAAAAGATAGCGTTATGATAGACAAGTCTCAGTAAACCAGCATCAATAAGAATAGCTTGTAATTGAGAATGCCTAAAGTGATTATTGGAAAGATTAGGAGTATCCATCATGTTGATATATGTGGGTCTTTTGATTTAAGTTTTGAGTCTAAACATCTGATTCATCTCACTGAAGCTCAGTTAACACTGGCACAGAGAAGTCTTTTTTTCTTCCTGAATTTATTTGATGGTACAGTTCTGACTTGAAAACACAGAGATAGCATTCCCCTTGAACAGGCTCTTTGCCTCGAAGTCTCCATATGGAAATTAGATGTTAAAAGTTTATCCTGGGCTACGTTGCACACTAAGTCTTCTCTGTTTATAACTGAGCATGCTATGAGTATTGGTTTGATCGGAATGTATAGCCTTCAAGTAACTTCTGACAAAGAAAAGAAAGGTCTGAATATGCTGAGTGTCTCTCACTGTCTGTTTATTCTGATCATAAAAAAAAAAACCTATATTAAAATTAAAAAGTGAACTGGCTACAGAAAACCCCGTGGAAAAATCTGAGGGCATTGCAGTGGCAGAATTTCTCAGTTTGATGTGACTCTATCTTTGACAGTTCTCCTAAGGTAGGTTATTTTGGAGAAAACATATGTTTCCATTTTCTCTCCCTCGGCTTCCCTTTTAGTCCCCAGGCTCTGCTAGGGTCACAGCAACATTAAGGCTTTTGTCACTGTGATTAATAGCTCTTTAGATCATCTTTAATTCACTCACTAATGACTGAGGGTCTTTCTGCTCTCCAAGTAATCGCGTGATGTATGAGCCAATAGTACACCTTGTGGCAGAGGTGAAAATCATTCAGGCAATGCAAATATTGTCACGGGGACAAATGTTTTCCCTGTTAATAAAAATTAATGAATTCTACCCAGGAGCTAGTTAAAGAAGCTATGGGGAGAGAGGTCCAAACACAAACAAGTTGGTGCCGCTTGGAACTATTAATTCAGTCTTTCCAGATGTGTGAGGATAATTATTATTAGTATTTCTGCATCTACGTAATAGATGAGACAGTGGCTGGTTAATTTAATTATATAAATGCATTGCACTGCGGGTAGATCTGTCTCTCAGTTATGCCCACTCAATGGCCATCATTTTGGCACTGTTACTTTTCTTTGCCAGGGTTGCACCAGCAGATTCAGTGCCTGGCCGTCTCTAGGAAAGTAACTTCCAGCTCCTGGGCTGAACGCTTGCTTCCAGCCAAGAGCGATGTGAGCCAGGATATCATAACTGTAAAATGATGCAAAGATGTTTACATTTTTAAGGCCCCTGTTACACATCATAAAAGGTTGATGAAACAGGCTGTAAATTAATCGTCTGGAAGCAGAGGAAATGCTTTGTGTATCTTATTATATTTATTGCACGTGTTTGAATAGCAGTAAAAACACTGCTTCCCCCATCTGGGTCACCTTAGGGGGCAGCAGTTCCAGTTGTGGTCCTTTCTCTTGCCCAGGGCTCAGGCGTTGGTGTGTGGAGGTGGTGGGAAGGTGCACTCATTTACAGATGGAGCGCACGCCGTGGTTAACACTGCTGTCTTTTTGTTTCATTTTGATAGTCACCAATTCTTTCTTCTGATGACAAAAAGCTATTGTCTCTGTGGAATAAATATTTCTGAATTACTTCCCAGTCCCAACCCTATCATTTACATCTTAGAACAGGAAAACTGTAAACTTTTAAAAGACATAATTTTACCTCTTCACAGCGCTTATCTACAAAGGAACATATTACTGAGGGGGGGAAAGAGCTCTGGTTGTTACTATTATTTCTGGTAGGCACCCAAGGAGAGTAGCTAATTTGTTCTTCATTAATGCCAAGGACAAATGAAAAAGCAAGGACTGAATTATGCATTTATTTCCATTGTGCCTTACCATGGGCCTCTACTCCCCCATCATCCTCCAAAAGAATTCCCAAACCTTTGCTGTGTATTTCATGTGATACCGTAGGGTGCACTAATATGATTTTAAAAGAAGATGAATTTAGCGGTGAATCTTAATCGAAGGCAGGAAATTACATGCAGCCCCCTGCTGAAAGGAGGATGGGCAGTTGGTTGCAGAGTATTTTTTCCCAGGACTCAACAACGACCTGTGAGTACTGGTCACTGAGACAAAACCATAAAATCTAAGACCTTTTAAATAGGAACACATTTTTTGGATAAACCTGGGCAGGTAGGCCATCTTTTTCATTACACCAGTTGTCTCTGGAGCTGAGGCAGTCTTGAACCTCAGTTTGGATTTTGGGTAACTGGAAGCTAAATGCTTCATTTGTATAGCCCCTTATGGAATCAAAAGGATCTAGAGCTTGACTTTCAACTGCTGGCATAAGAGTGCGTGCACCTTTGATACCTGAATGCCATAGTACCAAACACTCAGCTCCTTGGAGATGAAGGACATTTAACAGTGATTCACTGGGCAGTGGATGTGCCCCTTACAAAGGTTTTCAACTTGCATAAAAACCAAAGCCCTTTGTTTTAAAGAGTTGCTAATTAATTTTTATATATATTATAGAAATACTTTACTCACTGTAAAACACCTGCATGTTCGCTGAGAAGTATTTCTGATTTTTCTGTCAGAAAAAAAGCTACTTGGCCATTGTCTCAAAATGCTGTTGCAAACAATATCTTAATATACGTGTTCCTATATGTATATCTCAACAGCTTATATATATGTAAACAATTAAGATCTTAAAACAACTGCTATGCTGAACAATACATACTGTTATTAAAATGTAGCATTCAAAATGCATGGCCATATTACAGATTGTGCCAATTATTACAGTTTTTTTCCCCAGCAGAACAACTCTGTGGAAAATTAAGGATGGTTCTCCATTATGTGTTTGGAGATGTAACGATAACACATTTGGGAAAATCAAAACCAGTATTTTGCAGCTCATGTCTAACCTTGAGAAAAACAGGTTATATTAAATAAAGTTCATTTCAAAATAATTGGGGAAAATTTCTTACTATTCCCTAGTGATAAATTGCTGCAGTCTTTTCTTCTATTATCACCCTGCTCATTCTCTACAACTCAGCCCCCATTTAGGCATCTAAATAAGATCCAGATTTGCCAAAGTGCTCAGGAGTTGGGATTTTCCACTGGGAGACTTTCCTGGACTTTCAGAAGAATTAGGTAACGGAGATGCTGAGGGTCTGTCTACTCATTTGGTGTCACAGTGGGAACTGCTCTGTTTGGCAGCCTGGGCCTAAAAGGTTTCAATTTTCTGGGATTTGTTGTTTCAGCAGTTTCAGGCCTGCCTATGAAGCACTCCTGTTTAAGGACATGAAAGCCACATTAGCATGGCCACTTGTGTCACTCACTGCTCATGGAAAGCTTCTGGTGGTGCCTGAATGTCAGCTACTGACCTTGACACCAAATTACACATATGCAGAACAGCAGTGACTGGAAAAAATATTACTAAAGTTTTACCAGAGCATAAAGAATCTACAAATGTGTGGATATTGTTCTGCTGAGGAGCTTTGGCTGTTACAAAGGCTGGATATTAATAAATGTGTATACATACAGTAGTTATTAGGCTGTTGCATCAAGGCAGCGCTTTATTATGGAGCATCACTTTCCTGTGAAGAATGAAGTGACCAAATAGAGCACACCTGGCAGATTTGGGTTTGGGAATTTCTGGCTGATTTTTAATTTTTTTTTTCCTTAGAATTAGTTCTCCTATTCAGTTGCTAAAAATCCAGCTCTGATCTCCGTGGAGTAGAAATGTGTCTGTAATGCAGAGAGAACAACTGCAGAAAGTAAAACAGGTTCAACACAAAGTAGCTTCACTTGCTTCCTAAAAGATCTGATGCAGGAAAGCTGAGGAGGGGCATTGTTAGAACTTCCCCATCCCTTGCTCTCGCCATTTTCCCTTCAGATTTGATGAGCTGAGGCCCAGGGATCATCCTCTCCTGGGCTTCTGTAGGGCTAAGGGGGTCATCTAACCACACATGGAGCAGCTTGGATCTTCACCTGCACCAGGGTCTATAGGTAGCAAATGGGTACAGGAGAAGCAGGGATTGAGGATTTCAAAGAACTGATTTCAAAAAAGAACTTTGAACAGCTGCATTAGAAGCTGAGCGCTTCATTTTGTATGGGATGCGAAGGATTTATGTTGGCAGAGCTTCTCATCTTCCACGCAAGCAGAACTTCTTTGGCCTTGTTTTGAACCTGAAGTAATAAAGAAGGAAAGAGAAGCAAAGGTAAACTTAAAGTATTGTTTTACTCTAAATGCTTTCAGTAAAGGGCCTTGTTATCTAATGATTGGTACTAGATGGCTGGTATAAATCGTGCTGTTTGTTCTCTGCACTCATGGCGAAGGAAAGCAGAGGCAAAAGGAAATCAATTGGAACTAGCAGGTAACAAATGACCAGTCTTAGGCAAGCATAGCAGATGGGGAAAATAGAGTTGTGGGCATACATTATTAGGAAATGCTGTGGTGACTTGTGCCCGTTATTTAGGAAATGAAGCAAATAATGAATATTTTTGATGGAGGGGGCAGCTCAGGCAATTAAGAATGTGCAGATGTTTCAATATTGAATCATATTTTCCACTTTTAGATGGTGGTGGGTTTTTTTTTTTTTGTTTGTTTGTTTTTGCCTTTAGTACTCAGTATAGTATCAAAAGGTGAACTAGAATGTGTGGTGTCAGCCCTGGTAGGGACAGGCCAGCATACTTCACACCTGCCCAAGACTTCAGGGAACTTTCTGGCAGTTTTGTGTCAAACTGAAACCCTACGCAGTGGCTAAATTGCTGTCAGATCTGAGTTCAGGTATAAGTTCCACTAACTTTCTGGTTTGTAGACCTATCCTTTTACTGATAGGTATTTATAGTTTTTCAAACTATGTGGAGCACAAAACCGTAAAAGAGTTCAAAAGCAAGCTGTTTGAGAATGGAAGACTAAGTATGTTCTGTGAAGGGGAAAAGGTAACTGGGTAGGAACTCTGCTACAAGAACCCTCTACAGGGTAGATGTTTTAGCAGTGAGGATGACCAGTGGCACCAGGGCTGGATCAAGCAGAGCATAGTCAGTAGTGAGAAATTATCCCCTTTACTTGCTATTTATACCTAAAAAAAGTCCCTGTTTTGTAAGCCTGGTGCAAGGGAGATTCCTGGTGCTGGAATATTGGGGCGGAGTGTAAGGAAGAATCATCCCATGGGATGAGTAAACACTGGAGCCCAGTGAGGTGGGGGAGCTCCATCCTTGCTGACTTTGAAAGCCACCTGGGACTCGGTGGTTTCTCTGTTCAGCTTGCTGGTATATGTTCCCCTTGAGCTGACCCAGTCCTAAATTGGCCCTCCCACCATGCTCGTTAGGTTTCTTGGAGTTATTAGTCCTATACGTGTGAGCATATGTGTGTAGGTAATGTGGGAAAGCCTTTTAATTTTTTTTATATATATAAATTTTTTTCTGAAAGCATCTGAACAATATTCTCAGTATGCTGCTACAGTGTATTAGTTCTGCAAGCAGATCTGAAAGTGCTTCAGAGGGGACACCCTAACACCTTGAAAAGTATCAGAAAAAATGCTGAAAGCATTAAAAATAAATGAATCATAGGGTGAGAACTAGCATGACAGGTAAATAGGCCCAACATAAAACTCCTCTGGAATCTGTAGGATATTTTCTGGTACAAGGGGGCTTCTAAGCCATGCTTCGTTTACAATGTCCGGTTCCTCTCTGAGGGAAGGATTTCTAATAGATTCAAGGAGGCTCCAAGCTTTTAGTAGGTCTTGGGAAAAGAAAGGCAGCTCTGTGAGGGAGTGAAGTTGGGTTTGTTTATGGAGAAAGCTCGCCGGTCACGTTTCACATTGTGTCCTGCTCAGGAGCCTTTCAGGCCACAGAGGTGATGGTGTTCCCTACAATAGCCTGGACTGGGCCTGGAGCCTTCCTGGGGTTGGGCTGCGGTCCCGTCACAGCAGTGGCCTCCTAGAAAGCCCTGCTACATCAGGAAGACATTTGTGTTTTGCAATTAGTTGCTGGATTTTACTGCCCCAGACCTGTTCCAGCCTCTAGCTGCAGCAGGGTCTGAATAGTGGACTCGTGCCAAGCGCAAGCAGCATCGATGCTCTGTTTTACTGTAACAAGGGCTGAGGTGAACAAGTACTGTCAAGAAAGCACCATGAATACCCTTTTCCATTATTAACAGAACTTACTATTTTGATGGTAAAAGTTACAGCAGAAGGTGAGCATTAATCTCACATCTGCATGAACTTGTGCTGGAAATGTTTGGAGCTTATCTGGTTGTGGGTCGAAGCAAGCCCCCATGGCATTGCTTGCTTGCTGCTGAACAAAACAGCTACAATCTCAAATGATTCCAGCCAGTCCTCACTTTAAAAATATCCAGAAGTCTACTTCAACAGGGACAAGTACAGGGAAATTGTAACGTACTCAGGCTATTATAGGAAACACAAACACGTTGAATAAATTGTTACCTGTGTTTATTCATCCAGCTCCTGCCTGTCTGACACCGTGGACCTGTGACACTTCCATGGTGCACACCAACGTGTTTGACTTCCTCCAGCTGCCCATCAACCTCTGCAGTCTCTGGGTTGCTGGATAAATGGATGCGTTTCCGTTTATACTTAAGATCTGTATTGCTTGGTTCACAGCTGTCATAGGAGCAGAAGTCGGTGTTTCACTGGATCCAAACTTAAAGAAAACCAAGCTGCTACCTTGGCGTGCTGTGTATATGGCAGAATATTTCATTCATTTTTCTTGTAATGCAACTGTGGAGGATTCAATGGAGATATCCTCTTAGAGTGGTGTGAAAAGTTAAAACCATTCAGTTATTCTATTTAAACTTCCAGGTTTGAATAAACTTACACTCTTTGAGGGTTTGAAGGACTCCTTCAGCAGCTTAAAATTAAGGTGAACCCAGTTCTGGCAGCTCCAGGACAGCGCTGCACAAATCCCTTGCTCTCCCTGTAATGTTGCCATATACTGCTGTGAAGGAGACCTTGTGCTGAACTTGGAGCTGGGTGTGCCAAAGGAAATTCAGTGATGTGACTGTGGGAGAGAGAGGCCAAAAGCAAATCGACCTAATTGATGATGAAAGGCAGAGGGAGCGGTTGCAATTATTTCATTAAAATATCTGAGGTGGGGTTATTAGTCCAAGTAAGTGACTTCTTTGGGTTGTGGGGTTTCTGGTGGCACAATGTCCTCTCAGTTCTCCCCTCCTGGGAGGGGTTCTTGTTTTGGCCAGCCTTGCCTGGGGGGGTGTTCAGCCATCAGAGCCTTTTCTATGCAGGAGCAGGTTTGCAGTGCTGGTTATTTTAATTTATGGACCGAGTTTTCAGAATATGGAGTTGAGTTCATTCAGCGATTTAAATAATAATAATAATCACAGAAGTAAATAGAAATATTCAAATTGGATCGTGCTAATTAGTGAAACTAATTATATTTTCCCAAGCATCTCTTAGCTTACCTATTCTGCGATGAAAAATCATTTGTTCGTGATGTAAAACAGGAGAAAGGAGATTGCCATGACAATTAGCAGTAATTAATGAGAAGCTTTGAATTGCTGGGTGTTAACCTCAACATCCATTAGCAGGCACCACTTGGATCTGCCCACTGAGGGGTGTGGGCACGCACAGATGCTTTTCTTCCTGAGAAGGGGGAAAAGGGATGTGGGAATGTGCCAGTAAATTAAAACAGTTTCTCCTTTTCTTTACAAACAGCCTTGTGCACCTTCTACAGATTCCCATTTTTCATCATCCTTGCAACAAGTAAAGTAGTAGTAATACATGTTTTTAGCTGAAATGAATTCTTAACTCTTTGGGGTATACTTAGTTTGACTTGAGTAAATGCGGTCACGGCAGCTACTGCCTGTAAGATGTTACTTATATTCTACAGAAGCCTATCGTGTTTCAGAACATATTTTCATTCTGATATGAGAGAAAAATAAATCTTTGGAAACTTTACGGAAGGGGAAATAATCAAAACTTTAAATGAAAAAATACTTTTTTTTTTTTTTTAGATCAGTAAAATCAAGTTTCTACAAAAAATTCCTTTGAAAAGATTCCCCTTACTCACCATGCATACACATACGTGTGATGGAATCCATCTGTATTCAGAACACAAAAATCTCTCAGCTGGAGATGTCTTCTGTAATGGTAAAATTTCCAGATATTTCCTCTAAGGTCAAACAGAAACTGTTCAGAACTTTGGAGTGAGCTCAGAACATCATATAGTTCATCACCTTCCCTCTCCTGACCCTGTGTGTCACCTGCATCCGTGGAACATGTGAGATTTGTATGGTAGAGTAAGAGAGACTACATGTGACATCTTGCCCCCCTGTCATCAATCAGTAGTTTGAGTTAATACTGGTGAAATCAGAATGCAATTGGTGTATTGCAGGCTCATCTGTAAAATGCTTCATGGTGTTATGTGTAATTTTGGATCCTGTGCCGATGACAGATAACGTTTAGGGATATTTTGTGGAGGCACTTGCAAGTGGAGCTGTGAATCAGAGGACCAGCTCCTTTCTCTGCAGGGACACATGGAAGGGCTGAGTAGCATGTCTATCTCTGCTCTACTGCTTCCCCATAATTGCTTCCTGAGAGCAGGCTGTCCCAGCACGATCTCTGCGCAGCGTGGAGGAAGTCACGTTAACCTGCGTGAAGTGAGATGCTGCTTCCACTCCTCTCCTGGTTTATGGATGAATTGTTTACTCTCGTCACAACTTTATGTTTTCTCTGTCTTGGTGGCTGGGATGTTATCTCACTTCCTGAGTTGCGCTGACTAACTGAGCAGCTGGTGATTGATAAATGAATTCAAGGGTAGGCTAGAAAGCACCAAAGGAAATACCTTTGTGGATATATGATGGCTGCCAGGAGCTGCTTGGTGTTGCAGCTGAGTTTGCCTTTTGCTGTGGATTGGAGGAATCTGCCTATGCTGGTGATTTTCATATACTGAAAAGGGAACACGGTACAGGGTGAAAATACCTAAGGGCAAAAGACAGTAAATGACCTCATTTTAACATCTTCCTTTTCCTTGCCATTGCAGTCAGACTTCTTGTGTACTCAATATGGGTAGCAGACTAAACCTCTGCCAGCTTAAGATGTTCATGCTCAGAGAGGTGAAATAAATATGGAGACTCTTTGTCTCAAGGAATTCCTTTCCTGAACATTATGCTACTTCCACAAAGTCCAACCTATGCTGCTATGTTCTCTGCTGAGCTGGGGAGAGAGTCCTGATGAGGTGCTCTGTGGAAGAGTTTGGTGCTGCAGTAGTGTGCGTGGTGGTGCTCAGCCCTTAGCGTAAGAAGTTTGCTTCTAAGAACTGCTGTTTTCAAAATCATTTGTTGACCTTTTATACTTCCGTTGACCTTAGTGGTAAACCTCTGTGAGCAGAGTTGCTTTAGAGAAGCTGACTCTGTGTTCTGAGGTGGAGGCAATGTCTTCACCCCAGGACTCTGGATGAGGCTTTGCTTTGCCACTGTGTACCACTCGTTGCTCTGCTCCATGGGTTGTGCCCTGTGCTTGTCTGCTGCATGGGTGTAAAGGCATTTGTTACTGGAGATTGAAAGTGCTTCACAGCATTTAATCTAATCAGTGAAAACTTCCTCATCCCATTATTTGGGCAATTTTGGGGGAGGAGTAGTTGTTTTCATTTGGGTTTTATGATTTACACTTCATTTTTACGGTATGTTTGTTCAGGAGGAGGATTTTTCATTACTTTCCTTTGTAGTGATTGTTTTGTACTTTCTTGGGACAAACTCGGCTCTTTTGAAGGTCCACATGCTTACGTGCAAAATATTGGCAGATCGCTGAGCCTGAGGAATGCAGTGGAAACCATAGTGCATCCTGTGCTTTGATTTCTGCAGATCGCTGAATATTGGTCATGGTTACAAGGCAGTTTTTAGATTCACACTCTTAACGTTTCCAGCTTCCACAATCACTTTTTATTCATATTAAGCTCACTAATGCTCACCGTGATCTTATTCAGATCTACTTTGGACCAGACTAAAATTAGTACTGAGCGTAGAAAAAGTACAAAAGGGAAAGTAATCGAAAGATATTTGGTTGTGTAGTGTTCAAGTAACTTCCTGGATGTCTGACTTTCTGTCCTGAAGGGTGTTTGAGGCTGAAAATGAAAGAAAGAGTTTCTGTGTATGTCTCTCAGGATGGTTATGTCCGTGAACAGCGGGACGAGGAATCTCTGCCGGTTCCGCGCCCTGTTTGGTTCTTTGCACTGGTGTGTTTAACTCATTAAGAACAAAATCACTCAGTTCGCATGGCTAAAGCAGGATTTCTTCACTGATGAGCCTCATCAATGAGCATTAAGATTTTGCAGTCTGATCTCTCATTTCCTTGAAATAACTGAAATCAGCTGCCAGCAGTAGTCTATGCCTCCTTAATAAATTTGCCACCAAAAGTCACGCTGTAGCTTAAGCAGTCAGGAATCATATTTTATGTACAGTTTGTAGGCTGGGATTAGAGAGAAAGAGGACTGTAATCCTCAGGATTTGCTTGGACAGCATCTGAGTTGGTTTGCATATGAATTTGAAAACAGACATACTATACTGTAACAGTCATATTGCTCCAATGAAAAAAAAACCCTTTCTGAATCCTCTTTTTCTGTTTTTCTCTTTTTCTTTTTTTTTTTTCCTTTTGATTTTTTCTTTGTTTTTCACCAGAGTACTCCTGGTTAATTTGCCTAAGCTCCCTTTCCTATTTATCTTGCAGCTGTTATCCCTCCTTATCTCTTCTTCTGTATTCTTCTCTCTTTTATTCAATCTGCAACGTTACACCTTGCTTAAATTTCCCTGCTGTGTATCCTTAGCTTGTTTTTTTCTGTGTTATTTTCAGGGGAAGCGAAAGGGGAAATGAAAACAAATAATCATACATCACTGAAAATAATATGAGCTTTGAGTGTTGTGCTGTCCTCTCTGTATTGTCAAGTGGCTCTTTTGCCCTGGCAGAAACACAGCTTTCAAAAGGCAATGTCCAGCAGAAGGCCGTCAGAGCGAGGGGCTGTGGTACAGGCTCGCACCACACTCAGGCTTTGCATTTTGCCATTTGCTTGTCAATACTTTCACTTGTTTTTCTTCCCCAGCACTGTATCAGCTTGCAAATTCCAGCAAAAATAAGATTTGCATCTATATCCCAATTTTGCAGCTTGGGACCAGCTCTGGTGTGGGTTTCGAAGTTTGATTGTTATCACGTCTGTGTTTTTCTTCTTTTTGTTGCGTGCCAAGTATAGCTCTGCTGGTGACCTGGCAGTGAACAGATACTTAAGAACATGGAAGAATAACAACAACAAAGCAAATAAGTCTGACAGTACTCATTAGTGCTATTAGGCAGTCAAAACCCATGTGTTAAAATTCCCCCAAATGTCAACTTTTTAAGGAAATACAATGGTATGCAACAGCATGTGTTTTTGCCTGCTGCAAATATGCCCCTGCACTGCACTGTCACACCAAAGTTCTGGGGCTTTACTCCTCATTTTCCTTCCTTTTTGCACGTTGGGGCCTATCCTTCTCATTTTTCTCATCTCACAGAGTCTGTGGGTTTCTGTTGCTAGAGGGGAGAAGAGGAAAATGGGGTTTCTGTGTATAAACACAGCCAGGCATGTTCCTGCTGTGCAATGAGAAGCTAGAAAAGTACATTTGTCTCCTCCTGCTGGTGCAGTGTTGCTGGTTTGGGGTTAGGTACCAGTTGTCTGTGGTGGTCAGATAACTCATAGCCCACCTTTGTTGCATTTGTGTGCCTGAGAAATGGGTTCTGATGAATCTCTAAGCATTTATTCTCTCCATCACAATCACACGTTGCTCTGATTGCTGTGTAAACACTGCACCTCGGGATGAGCGAGCATTGCATGCCTCTTAATTTGTTGCACTTGTTTTTTTGTAAATATTCTCTTTGTGGATATTAAATAGTAAGCAGATGTCCATCAGAAAGCATTCTTTATAGGCACTCTTTTGTTTGACAGAAGTTTGAAGAGTGTGCACATTTATTTTTTGAATACATTTAGTTAAAAAATCAAGTGTTAAAAAAAGTAGGGAAAAAAAGATTTTACCTAAAATTCTAATTTATGTTTAAAGAGCTATTAGCCAGTCATTCCTGGTCATTAATTCGGCTTAGAGTAATACATATGAAGACATGTGTATGAAGAGGTAAGTGGCCAATGTGCTGCTGTACCCAGTTCCCTGGGAGATACTCCTACCCTGAATATAATCCAGCTTTTTTTTTTTTCTGTTCCAGATGGGCATTTGCTCACTGATTTCAGCATGTAGGACCATGTTCTTCTACCTTGGCTCAAGTCTTATGATTCTGCTTGTTTTTTTTCATAGAGCAGGAAAGGTGCCACTGTCTGAACTAGGGTCTCTTTCACTCAAAAATCTGATTTTGACTGAAAATTCAAGTATATTTTAATTACCTCTAAATTAACTTTGCCAAATGACTCACTAATCTTTGAAACCAAGATTATTTTTATGACTTCTACTGTTAATAAATGTCACCGCAGAAAATCATCTCTAAATCAGGGCAGAATCATGAAGGAGAGCTCTTATATTTTCTCAGCGAAAGCTTTATGGGGCACCTCTGGAGTCAAACAGAAATTTGTCATTGATTTCCACAGGAATACCCTGCTTTAGAAGAAGAATCAAACAAATCCCCTCCTCTCCATGTCTTTGATATATGGCACAGGATGCACAGTTTTCTCTGTCGCTTCCCAAGTTCATAATTTGTATTTCACCTTAATGCCACTTTGTGAATTTATTGGCTGCCAGAAGCTCTCCATCAGGGTTATGGAGCTTTGCCTACCTTTTGGTGGTTATAACATTTTTTCTTACAGGAGAGTTTAGTTATTTTTACATAGGTGCCACATGGGTGGGTCGGTACCAGTCTGCCACTGGTGCGATGTCATATTTTTTGAGTCTGGAAGAATACATCAAACCCCTGCTAGCACTTTCATGGATGGGGATATTTGGTTAAATAGATGTTTATCTGGGAAAGTCATCATCTGGCTAGCAGCATACTGAATGTTTCTAAGCAGCTAACTTATGTATACTAAACAAATTTGGTTTGGCTGCAGCTAGAGCTGCCCTGTGGAAATTCTCAACATACATTTGTTTGATTGAGCTGTCATTTTCAGTTGATCTGCTGATGATCTGTGTCACTTTGTTTAAATGTCCTGGTGTTTTTTTTTTATACAGTGCAAAAACAGTGCGCTTTCTGTGATGGATTAAATTGAGGTGAAATTCGAGAGTTACTCCTGTTTTCGATTTCTGTGCTCTAAGACAGGTGGGCTGGAATGACAAAGAACTTCACACACAAACACATTAAAATCAAAATGGAGTAGTTGCCCTCATGATTTAAAACATCCGTAGATGTGTCAACTACCAAATGCTCCCGTTCAAAGAAGTTGCTGGGATTTGTTCTTTAAACAGCAAATGATATTTATTTGGTCTGTGCCATCCGACTAAAATAACTGGACAAAGCCAACCTTGGGCTGATTCTGCACTAATTCTTGTGCAAAATTCCCTGTGGCTGTATGAGTGCTGGGCCTCTGGTGAGAGAGTACAAGAGGAGCCCTGGGCTGAAGTCCTGGTGAACAGCAAGGTATGGAGACTATTTCCTCTGACAGACCAGTGGAGGAACTGGGAAGCATCTTTGGCTTTCTACAAAGCTTTCTGGTAGACAAAAGCTTCTTTCTGGCTGCAGCACTTGAGGTTTCTTTAGTTTTGTTTATTTTTTGTTATTACTATTATTACTTTGATTTTGAGAAACGTTGTTCAAGCTTCAGGCTATGATTTGAGACAAGCGTGTGCTTCCAATGATCCTGGAAAGGACCAGCTCACCAGATTTTGTCCATCATTTCAGAGCTCCCTAAACACTCCCTGACCTTCAGCTTTTCCCATGTGAGCTGTGGTCTGTGTGCAAACCACAAGCTGAGGCTTTGTGGTGCAGCCAGACAGCAGCTTTGTAGGAAGCAGTAAGGGATGCCAAGCCCAGACAAGTGGTGAGTTTTCCCAGTGCACCCTTAATTTGGTCTGGACCCATGGGTCAGCCATATTCACCTCCAGGGATGGAGTTTGCCTGTGGGTGAGATGGAAATACAGGGGTTAGATGTGCACCAAGTGCTCTTTAAACCCATCTTTAACATAATACTTGAAGTTTCTCCCTCTAGCTGTGCTTGGGGTTATGCATGGCCTTACCCAGGTTGCTGGGTTAAGGTTCAGGGGAGTGTGGAGGAGGTCAGCTGAACTGTAGTTTGACATCTGCTTTGAGAAATGCTCCAGGAAGAGCTGCTGTTACTTGACTTCATCTTCTAATGAGCTTAAAGGGAAAGTTTAAGGCATGATTTGTTGCTTCCACTTCCTCACTTGGAAAATCTCTTCCGTGAGCAGCAATTGCATTGTTACTGCTTGAGCAAGTGCAGCCCACGCTACTCCTGTTCTTCCCTCTGTGTTCCGAGTACCAGCTTTGATAGATGCAGCCATGAAAAACACATCTTCTTTATGACTGTTCATGGCTTTTCTAACTGTAGGTGTTTAGCTTGAATGCTCCTGAGCATTTTGGGCTTTATTTTGGAAGATAATCTCAGAAAAATCAACTCAAGTGATTCACAAACTGTTAGGAAAATTCTCAGAAAGCCCCAGACTTTTTGAGCTATTTCTGCTCAAAGTCTCCATCACTTCCATGACTTACAATGTGTCTCTGTGTTTATGAATAACGTATTACATAAATATTTTTTATATATACATTCTGATCATTATTAACAATACTTAAATCCATGTCTGTAAACATAAATAGATACATAGTTAAGTACACTTGATAACAGAAGATTAGTCTGTAGTGCAATAATAAGTCAAATCAAAGTATATAATAACTTTTTGTTAGTTTGAGCTTATAGGGTCCTCTACAATCCTTTGGGATGGAGAGCAGTGTCTGGGCCAAGGTCTCTAATGGCATGGCATCCAGTTACACTAAGGCTGAGTTTGGTCCATTAAGTGCTATGTATTTATTTAAGCTGTCATATATCAGCCTGCACATGAAAACAATAGAACTCGTGAAGATTGCCAGTTTGGGGGGGAGGCTTATTTTCAAAATTGCTTCCAAGTCATTGGGATGAACCAGAAGCTTTCAGAGTGCTGATTTATTGCTCTCTGCTAGTGGCTCCCCAGGACCCCTCCGCTTCTCCAAGATCAACAGCTTCATCGAAAGCGATACAAGGTGTATGGAACAAAGAGTGGAATGAATTACATTAGCAGCTAACTTTCTTTACAGTTTATATATCAATAAATATCTACAAAATGTTTGAGGCTTTGACCAGGAAGCCATGTAAAATAAACTGTAGTCCTACTCTTATTTTTTTTTTTTTCAGAGTCAAAATAGATCTAACTGACATTAACTGTTTCACAGTGGGGGGCTCATTCTGGTTTCACACTGGTGTCACAGTTGATTTCGGAGGGGGGAAGTGATCAGAATGAGGATGGCCACTCCTCCATCTTCCAGCAGACACTGGTGCTACAGGAACACTTGGCATTTTCATGCAGCTCTGCTTTGCAACTTCAAAGCAGCAGAGAGGGATGAGCTATTCACCATGGGGCTCATCGGAGGCAAACGGAGTAATATGATCCCAGGAAAGAAATGGGAACCCAAGAGGGAAGGGGAGAATTTGTTAGTGGACTTTTTTGTAATAGTAACTGTGTGTGTAGCAGCACATCTACCACACAAGCAAAGACTCCGGTCGGGTGGATGGCAGAAAAGGGCTGAGTGAAGTGGGAGGTGTGACAACATCCACATGTGTGTAGTAAAGGGTATTTTTTGGCTGAGATTGCAAATACTTGTTGAAGAGGGAACAGGCACCAACCGTGTCTGCTGTGGACCACCAATAAGAGAGAGGTGAGAATGGAAAAGTCTTGGGCCAGCTGAGATAGTGTTGAAAGCCTCAAAGCAGTCAGAGCGCAGAGGACTTGCAATTCATAGATGTGCTAGGTAAAAATACAGCCAGATAAACACTGTGGAGAACATTCTAAATTACACAAGAAACAATTTTATAGGAAAGAGGTGACAACATCCTGGATTTTCCTAATTTCTGTGAATACTTTTTTTCTAACAAGTCTCCTGGTTGCTCAGAGAAACCTTCGATGTCTCTACGTTTTTGGTTTGGATATTTTTTTAAGCCTTTCTGAGTATTTTCCTTTTCTGTGATTTTTTTTTTTTTTTAAGATGGAAATGAGGCAATCCTGAGAGAAGCAGAAAGAGCAAGAGATGAGTGGAGAAGAAATTGAGTGTTTTCAGGGGAAAAGCAACGCTCAGTCCAAGCTAATCTTGTGTTGCGGAGATGGCAGTGGTGGGGTGGGATGAGAGGAGAGGGTGATGCTTTTTCTTCTCTTCCATCCTCCTTTCCCCTTTGCTAAATCTGCACTTGGGAAAACAATGCGTGGAGAGAAGATAAGATGGAAAGTTACATTTTTTATTATTATTATCATTTTGTAGGGCTTGTGAATGTAAGTCTAAGTGTGGCAAAGCAGGGTGCTGAATTAGAGATGGGTTTGACATGTGCTGGAAAGGGCTCTGTACTTTGACAGCTGCTGGTGGCACACTTCCTGCCAGGTATGAGCTCCCTGTGTGGGTGGTTTGCCTTGTCACAAGAAGCCTCACATTTCCCCCTTCTCAAACAGCAAGGGAAATAACAGCTACAAGTCCTCACAGCTCATCAAAGCTTCATGTATGCCACATTTTCTAGAAAAATAACTCTAGAAATACACAATATAGACTTATATTTACCAAGTGCAGATTTCTTTTGCCTCTATCCCTGTGCAAAGCTTACTACCACGGGCTCTGCAGCTCACACTGGAACAAGTGTCTTTTCCTGGCTGTGCCTGGATGTGTGCAATATCTGCCGACAGTCCTACGAACAAGCCTTATCTGCATCACTGCTGAAATTATCGTTTCATTAAAGTCCCTGGCACAAATCCCACTGACTTAAAGCTGCCCCATAAATCCCAGTTTGCTGGGACAGATCCACCTTGCAAAAGGTGCCGGGAAACGCAGATGTACTTTATGGATCATAAATATTTTGCTGATATTAAAATTAGTAAATGTTTATATAAAATGTGCCACTGTGAGAGTTTGGATAGTTGAAACAAAAGTGGAAACAATGGAGGAACAAGCAGTGTTTGGAGCAAAGAGAAAGTGGAACTGGTGCAGATTATGTAAATAAACTGGGAGACTATTATTTTTTTTTCTGGAAAGATTGCTGCACTCTGCAAATGTATGTGCATGTTGTGTTGGGTGAAATACACCTGGGAAGAATGTGTGCCAGCCAGGGACTGACTTCGCACTGAAGCAAAGCAGAAATTGCTGATTCTGCCTTGGAATACCCCCAGCCAAAACCCTCAGAGGATAAGTGATCTTCTGTATGGCAAAGTAAAACTGTCCCAGAGGTATCTTTTGTTGTTGTACAAGTGTAATCATTCATTCAACACGTTGGATATAGATGTATACTGATGCCCTACAGAATACATCTGCTCATGTCATATGGAGTTGCTCTGATGCAGTTGCTCATAATTTTCCAATCAGCTAAGTATGTTGCTTGGTGCCTCGTGACCTTGTGGTGGTACAATTGCAGTGTGTGCTGCAGAGAAGACATGGGCAGGAAAAATTGTAGCCCTGTATCTCCTCGGAAACAGATGCTAAAAAGCAGTCTTGCCAGACCTTGAGACTTTGAAGTGGACAACATTATAGGATTAATTATTTGATGCGTTTCTTGATTAGTGTACTGTTTATGAGTATTTCTATTAGTGCTTCAAGGACTTAACTACAGTGTATCACAGTGTCACTCCAATATAATTAAGACTCCCTGTAATTGCATAATTAAAAAGCTGTCTTGCTGCTGGTACAACACCTTCTGTCTTCACTACAGCAGCTCAGCTTTCCAGGGGACACTCCTTGAAACAGAAGGACCCAGGTCCAGCATGCAAACATGTGCATTCCTGGTGGCATTCACTCCTTGCTTCACTCTCCTCTGGAAAAGGAAGAGGAATGCAGGGCTGAGCCTTCACCCACTGACTCTTGAACCTGATAGTGCTTACAGTGAAAATTGTTCACCTTCCAAACAGCAGACACGTGTCTGCCTATAGGCTGACATTGTAGCTGCTGCTGGCAGGAAGGGGTTAAATTCCATTTTATTCCTAATGCTGTTGTGAAACAAAACTTCATGACCTGGCTTTCTTTCTTTCTTTTTTTCTTTTCTCAAGTGATTACACTTTGCCACATTCTAAAGGAGCAAATGCATTCGTGTCTCAGGACCGTACACTACCAGATACTGACATGTTCAACATCTCCCGTGGCTTACCAAACACATCAGGGATGTGGACCTCCCTCTGTTTTCTCATTATGCCAAATAATGAAATGTGGAAATAATTCTAATCCCTTCTTCTGGTTGTGCTGTACCTCAGAAAATATGATAAACTCAATCCAATTAAAAGTCATTACCTCTACAAGGCTCAGTCTCTATCTATAACCTTTGTTTTATAATTCACTCTGTTATCTGTCTTCATTATGATTTGGTAGAATAGTCATTTATTTCCGCTCTCTGTTCGAGAGGCATGTGATTTCCAGTGCTGCTTTGTGACACATCTCAGTTTAAAAAGTAAAGGTCTACTAATGAGCAAAAAGAAGTTCACTTACCCTCATTCATTACAATGAGATAAAGTTTCATTTACATCGTTTAAAATGCTGAAGCTTTACATAATTGTTTTGATTTTAAGATGTTCTTTTGCAGCAACAGTTTTCACCGTGCGAGGGGCTGTTAAAGTGCATTACCTTTTCTGCCTTACTGCAGCTGATATGGATTCAGTTAAGTTTTGTCACTGGTTGGTATTTGCTATGTCAAAATGAGTTAAAAACCTGTGTCTAAGTGACCGATCTCACTAATTCTTATTCAACATTCTCATCCTCAGCTTTCTCCTCCTAAGCATGTTGGCTTCTTGTGACATGCCATTATGAGAATGTATGTCATGTTTCCCATTATAGCAATCAAATAACAAACAAAAGGTAGTTCCTGTAATCCATTTTCCTGCCCTGGGAGTGACCAGCACAGAGGGCTCAAAATTTTAAGGCATATATTTATTTCCTGGGGTCTCATCCATACGGAGTCATGAAGGGAATTGGCAAGTGCACGTTAGCTGCTGCAGCTCTGCTGGGTTGCAATATTTCACTAAGATACAAATTTCAGCTATTAGCTAGTGTGTCAGCATGCACTGGGCTGCCTCCCCAGCTGGCAGGGATCTTTGCAGGCTCCTTGCTAGCTGCTGACCTGGCCCTGGATGCATCACACCTGCAGCTGGCTTCTCCCTCTTTTCCTACCCCCGCTCCCTGTAACCCAGAAAAGATTTTGAAAGTCAAATATATATTTATTCCATTGAGGAAACTTTATCAACCAGCACCAAAGTTTATTGGCACTAGCCTGTGATATAATGGGTAGTTTAAATCCTGCTAACTGCGAATAATTTTTCAGCAGTGTTTATGATTGCTGTAGACTCTAACAGACCAGAAGTACAGATAACATAAATATTTCTACCGGAGATGATTGTGCTGGAACTATAAATAAAATTAGGCTTAACTTGTAAATAAATTCAGTAGATGCCAGCCAACATTTATAATTCTTTGTTGCTGCATGTAATGTCATAATTTATATGGAAAGGGCACAGGAACACCAGCAGCCAAATTTTGCTTTCCAGTTACACAGGTGCAACTTCCCCTGACATCAAGGAGAGAGGCTCCCGTGCAAATGAAAGTAGAATTTGACCCACAGTCTCTCAGTGCTGGATCCTTATTAAGAGACAGTGTCTGGTCCACATCAGATGCTTTTGACTGTGTTACTTAATGAGACATGAGTGACATTAGACAGAGCACCAAATGCTACTAGTTATTGTACGGGCTGATGGTGAGGATTTCCAGAGCCAACATGCGGTTCCACACGCTGTTGCTATATTCTGGCTTTGTTGGGTTAGAGTTACCTTCCCTCAAAGGCCTGATGCTCTCGAGTGCGTAGCTTTGCTCCTGCAACCAGTTTTCTCCTCTGTGTTTGGGGCTCCTCCTACCCAGGGAGCTCACCTCTGTTTGCCTCTCCTTGCAGCATTTTTTTTTTCTTTTTTTTTTTCCTCTCGCAATTGTAAGAAGCAAGAGCTCCTTGCATGCAAGGAAAGTTCTCCACTTGTTAGAGAATGCTGACAAACTGGCTCCTGGTGAGTTATCCGATTTGCTGCCACCAACATGCACATTGCAGAGATTCACTGACAGAAGCCTTCCCAAGCACCAAGTGCTTCACATGCAGTGCTGCAGCTCTGCTCAGAGTTCCCTTTCTCAGAGCACCATGAAACTTGGGACTTGTGTGCTCCAGCCCTAAGGCGTGTTGTCTCGGTGCTGCCTTTCTCATCATTCTTTGTGCAGCTTTTCCTACAACTCCCTCTCCTGCTGAAGCCGTGCAAGGGCTCAGGGCTTCATGGGGCCAGCTGTGAAAGTGTGGACAAAATCTGCAGCAGAGAAGCATGAGGGGAAGGCTGAAATCTGGGCAGCACATTTCCCTCTCGGTTTTGTTACATTAGCATCAATCTGAATAAATCTGACCAACTTTGGCTAACTCTAGGATAGGCACTGATCTCGTTTATCCTTTGGTGCAAGTCTAAAGCAATTACTCTGGGTTTAGCAGATGTGTTAGAGAGCTCAGAATTCAACCCTTGGGGCAACTGACAGATCTGGCAGACAGTCCCCCTCGTTCCTGTTGTGTGGCCCGTGAGCATCATCACACTGCACCACATCTGGTGTCCAGGGTTGGACCTTTTGAGTGTATTCACTTCACTCACGCTTTAGTTTGGGTCAAGTAATACAAGTATGCAAAATACAGATGTATTTGAAGACTAATGATTGTGAAAGTACTTTTCCTCGGTCATTTAAGGAACTATTCAGAACTATTTCAAGTGTGGCATTTACCTCTAAACTTGCTGATAATCTCTTTTGTTTTACAACTGAGCTTTGTATTTGTAAAACAGTTTTTCTCTCCCCTGCTAGTTTTACGATTTTCACTTAACTGGGAATTACTAGCTCCATTCTGGTTAGAATCTAATCTCATTTGATTAGGCTTGCCTGGTGCTTTTCACAATGGGGTCCTGCTTGGGGCCGCCAGACTGTGTTACAATACAAATAATAATAAATAATCGTTTTTAGCTCCACAGAACAGTTCTATGAATAGGGAGCGGCACAAACCAGTTTCAGGTACATTTGCTGATAAAGAGTTCAAGTAATGTAGTTCTTGGCTAGAGTCCCTTCTGTGCCTGGAGATAGTGACCCAAACTCTGCGTGTTTCTGAGGCCAAGGAACCTTCTTCTCCAGGGAATGCAGCCCCTGGGGGTGCTTCCTTGGTGCAGGACTCTCAGTTGGCTCTCGTGTACTTCATCACTACTCTATGGTTCTTTTGAATCTAATAGGTTTCTTTCTCCTATTTTCTGTTTTTCCTGACCTCCTGTGTTCTAGACTGATGTAGATAGATTTTGTAATCAATCAGCCCCTGTCTGTAACATTTTTTTCTTTAATACTTGTTCAAACAGAAATTCAGATAAAGGTGTCCCATTTGTATGCAAGAGGAAATGCCTGCCTCCTTTTCTGATATGCTTGCAAATAGTCCGTGCTGATTTCCTCAGCACTGAATAGAAATGTTAGGTCAAACAAATACAAACGCACTCTGGTCTCATTAAAGGATCTGACTTGGAGCACAGTGGTGCATTCAGGTCCACTCTGGCCTTATGCAAGGGATGGGTCTCATTCACATTCTTCTACGTTCCCCAGTCACCCTTATTAATGCCTTCACTAAAAGCATAGTTGACAGCCATTATGGAGTGCAAAGCCACGATGGACGTCTACTGAGTGAAGCTGTGTCCTTCTGATGTCTGCTTTTTAGGGCTAAGCGTCATCTCTCTCACCTTTGAGAAGCTGCGGGCACGAAAATGCCTGTATCTTCTCAGTTGGAAAGTGCCCCTTCTACATTCTACCTCAGCTCTTATTTTATCCTGCTCAGCAGGCAATGGCATTAAAAACATCTCTGAATTAGGCTCTCTAGATGCTTTTGCTTCCAGCCTACCTCCTTCATCTACAGTAATCAGCCATCCAGGTTATCACAGTGACCGCATGCATGACTCCAAGAGCACAGAATCAGATTCAAGTGCTACAGTGCCAGTAGTAGCTTGGGGCTGTATTTCCCGAGCCACAAATTACCTGAAGAGAGGCAGAATAGGAAGTCTGGGGGAAGGAGGGAAGATGGTGCTCTTAGGAGGCTTCTTATAATGAATCCATTTTTTGCCGTGGTGCTTTGGCACGTGGCTCTGCTGTCCTCATCAGGCACATCCTCAGCATGTGGCCACGTGAGCTCCTTCCTGCTGGAGTGCCAGCTGGTGTCAAAAGTGCAAACACAGGTGTCCACACTGGTCTTTTACTAGCAATTAACCTTTCCTCCCTGCTTTCCTTTGAAGCTTGCTCATGTTTTTATTGCAAAATATCAGTGAAGAATTTTATGGAGGCTAACATCAGAGCTTCCACATTACCTAATCTCATCTGTTTCCTTATCAGGGGCCTTGATTTTGTTACATCCCATTTCTAGCAGGGATAATTGGTAGACTTTAAAGAAGCCATCTTGAATTTTGAAACTTCAGAGTTATCTGTGTGAAAGCTTTGCAGTTCTCTGGGAAAATGATGGTTGCAGGCACAGTCCCTGAGCCTAATCTGATCGTCACAAGGATTTGCTATCAGTCAATATGCCACCATTTTGCTGGAAGTCCCTCTGATCTGGGTAGCTATAAATTTGGAAATGAAGACCAGACCCAACATTCATATACATTGATTTCAGTGTAGCTCCTTCTATCAGTGACATTATAAATGTATCTTAATGGTCTTCCATCCCTTGGCCAGCAATAATTCAACTTCTTGTTTATTTTGAGGTTTTAAAATCTATTTTTATTAGAATACCTTGCTATTCCAGGCAATATATTACTTCAGTAATTTGTTCTACCCCATCCACAGAGCTTTGGGACAGATATATGCTTATTATATTTTCCAGGGCTTTCAAACCTGGACCTTTTTCTAACTACAACACTGGGTGTGTCTGCTGGAAACGAAAGCAGTCACATTAGAGCAGGAGAAATGGGCTTGTCTCCCTGCCAGCCTTCCAGTGCCGATTTATCAGTTGCAGGTTTGACCCTATATGGCTAAAACGAGCATAGCCAGAATGTCTGAGATAAGTATGACTGAGGCCTTTGGGTCTGTGAGAGAGAAATTAAACTCGACTGTCCCAAGGGGAGAAGAAACATCTGCAAAGCCGTCCTGGAGGCTGGAGACACAGCTTGTAGCTGGATGGTGGGCAGGTTGTGAGCATGCTTTGCTGTGGCTGTGGGATTTGTCTGAGCCTCTTCGTTCTTTGGTGAAGAACAGGAGGGGCTGAGGAGAGCCTTGGTTTTGAGAGGTCCTGCCTGGTGGAACAGAAAAACAACCAATACATGAGGTGCACTTTTGAAGGAATTTGGGTGCAAGCATGTCATGGAAAATCAGTAGGATTTAGATGCCTGAAGTTTTTAAACACCCCCTTCCCATGAGCCATATGCTTATCATCAGCCTGATCACTTTCCTTGTGTGATTTCTCTTCCTGCAGCCCATGTGTACACTTTTTTTTTCTTCCTTTTTTTTTCTTTTCATTTCAAAACCAGCTGAATTCTTTTATGCAGAGTTGCAATCTAAACAGCTGAGGGAAGAATGGGAGAGATGCTGCTGCCTGCAGTAGTGGGGAGCATGGGGGAGTTTAGGAGATGCTTGGAAGGCGTGGACCGGTCTTGCTCGCCTGTTCTTGCTGTGCTGAGCTTTCCTGTGTGCTCAAGGGAAGCTGAGTTTGTGGACAGCTGCAATACCGTGGTGTAACAGAGGTGGTCATTTCAGCATGGAGCAGTGAAGTGAATCGTGGCATCCAGGTGGAGCTGTGTCCCTGTCCTTTCCACGTCTTTCCTGTCCTCTGCAGCCCAAGCTGAGGTTTGCTGCAGGACAGGAAAGACCAAGCGTGGAACTTATGGATGCTTCAAGTTCTTTTGCATAACCCTCCTTAAGCATCTTTGCCACCGCTTGCCACTGATGAGCTATTACAGACAGGATTTCTTAAACATAGATGGTGGAAAATCCCTCTGTGTGTCCATCCCTGCCAAATGGTGGGGTCTGTCAAGATTTCCTCCATCTCAGAGGGCCAGGTATTAGAAAAGTGACAAACTGGTTGTGGGGTTCCATTGATAAGGGACAGGGAGAGCCCGCCAAGGCAGAGGCCGGGGGAGCGGGTAGCTGAACTTTCCTGTGACATGCATGAGGTCATAGCCAGTGCCACATGAAAGAAAGAAAAACAGTTCATGGCTGTGAATAAATTGCTCACAGATGAAGAATCCAGTTTACCAGTCATGTGATGGGAGCAATCTATTCAAATGATTTGTTATGTCCCAGTGTTTGTCTTAGGCAGCACCAGAGGCATGAAAGTACAGATAGAAAGCCGTGAGATAATATGTAACAAAGATGTGAGAGATAATGGGCTATGACCAGTTCTTAGTGGAAAAGGCATACGGTGCTAATCTACCATGGATAGTTTCTTAAATGAGCAAGAAATTGAAAGAACATTTTAAAGTTTCCTGTTTCTTCACTGAAACGGAGTCATTCTGGTCGTCGAGCACAGCGTAACGCTCTAATTTCTGGGCCACCATATTATGCAAATATTCTCCTGCTCAGACACCCGATCTCTCAACTTTGTTCCTTGGACAACAGTATTCACACATCCCATGTAGTTATAGTTAAGTGGAATGTGTTTTGATGTAAAGAAAAAGTGCAGCGACAATAAAGTTAAATTAATGTAAATAGTGAGGTATTTTGTAATGTTAGTTTGCTCTTTTTTATGTTTTTTGCATATATTGTTGGGTTGAATGCTGTGTTTCTGGTGCAGCTAAAAGTTTACCATCATCTTACAATTCAAGCTGTCAAAAATAGAGAGTTTTTCATCTTTTTTTTTTGTTTGCTGGCCAAGTGTCCATGGCAAAGATGTTATTTGTTGTTGTTATTGTCATCATTGTTTTTAACATATTTTGGATCTACCCCAGTTTCTTCTGCAACTGTAAGAGGAGAAGATTTGTGTTCTCTATAAGGTGCAGTTTCGATCCTGAACTTACTTCAGACCATTGAATTTCATGGAGGTCAGTGATGAGACACTGATTTACATCAGCTGAAGTTCTTGCCAGCGGTTGTGTGGTAGGCTGGATCCTTTCCTCCAAAGACAAACTGGAGCCCATCAAACTTAATTTTGTCTACTCTTGGTTCAGGCTGTCTCTCTGAAAGACCAGTAAAGTTTTCCTGCTTTTCACTTTACTTAGACTTCAGTTGTGACATATAATGCTGGCTTTCAATTGCAATTTCAAAGAGTGTGCAATGCAAAGTGCTATATCCGGACCAGACTGGACAATAGGGCATGCCTGTGTATACATCTGTATGTAATTCACTTTCTTGTGTTTGGTGATGTAAACCACTTTTGATGTCAGGAGCACTGAGAAATGCCAAAGAGTACCCCTGGGCCTGCAATGGGGAGAAGGCTCAGCTCCTGGCAGGGTGAGGGGAACCAGTGATTGATGAGGGTGCTGCCCACCTACCGAACTGTCCTATCCATTCTGTGAAAGAGTTTCACATGCAAAGCCTGTCAGGATATTTCAAATCCTACCATTCGGCTTTCTTTTTCAGGTGATGAATGCTTGTATGAAAGCTTTCCTGAGCTTCCCTTGGAGGAAGTGCCAGAAGCTGATGGAGAGGCTGCAAACACCCAGTGCCCAGCGTCTGTCAGCATCCATGAGCCGTCCTCTCCAACCACCTCCAGCGAAGCTTTCACACCAAAGGAGAGCTCTCCTTACAAGGCTACGATATACATTCCCGATGACATACCCATTCCTCCAGAATTTGAGCTCCGAGAATCCAACATTCCTGGAGCAGGATTAGGGATATGGACCAAAAGGAAGATTGAAGTAGGAGAAAAGTTCGGCCCTTTCGTAGGAGAGCAGCGGCCACACCTTAAAGATCCCAGTTACGGTTGGGAGGTAAGACACTTTGCATTCCTTCAGTCCGTTGAATTCTCTTGAATGTCTATAAACACAGAGGTATTTGCAGAATTTCAGTCCTATCCTGCAGCAGCCGGGGAATATTTGTGTACACTGAGACCGCTTCGCAGCCTTGCGGTGCCTTCTGGATGAAAATGAATGTCAATTTAAAGAAAAAAAAAAAAGACAGGAATTATTGTTGCTCTTCATGCATGAAATCTGTGTGGGTGGATATTGGCAGGTGAGCTCCCTTTCTGGGAAGGAGAGGCAGACGTGGTATTATCGGAACATTTCTGCACGGTTTCAGCTCGCTCATGTGCAGCCCTGCCTGTTGGGCAGCCCAATCTGTTGGCGACACGGTGTTGTCGGGCTGTAGAGAAGCTGGGTGTTGCTTTCTGTGTTGTACGTCACCTCATCCTGGTAACAACAATTAGCATGTTAAATTGCTATTGCAGAGCCTCATGCTACTCTGGGGCTTTGAAAGCGGAGGGTTTGATCCTGCTTCCATTTAAGTTAATGGGAATTTTGCCATTCATTCAGTGAAAGTATGTTTGGATGCTAGTGTCAGAAACCAAGCACACATGGGGATGGTGTGGATCATGTTACTTCTGCAGATGCTCTGAGAAATGTTGGTTTTCATGCAGGAGCTGAAGGCCTCCTTCAGTGAGTACTGCGGTTGCCTTTTGTATTCCCTGCCTTCAGGAACAACATGTTTTCTCTGCTGTTATATCACAGGGCTGTGGTCGCTCTGAATTTTTTCCTTTGTGGTAGTGGGAAGAAAATTTTCTCCTATATCTGGCATTAAATCATGGCCTATGGGGTTGTAGACCTAAAGCAATGAGGACAGTTGTAGGGCAAGTCAGTCATCCTCGACCTCAGTCTGGAGGATGGTACCATGCAATGGAAGAACTGCTCTTGTGTAGTTTTATTTGTAGTCCTATCAATGTGCTGTGGAAATAAGGTACAGTCTTGGCTTACTGTCTGTGCTTTTCCTTTGGTTTCTGATAAGAGGAGAAGAGTGGAGTTTGTGCAGCTCTAAAGGGCTGTGGCTGACCTCTGGGTACACGAGAGTTTCATGTTCCCAGGAAAAGTGGAGTTTCTCTGTGAAGCAGAACCTCACAGATATGCAGGATAATAAACATTTGGTTAGCTCTTAACTGTCAATAAATCCTCGATGAGTTCATTCCAGACTTCCTATCCAGTTGTTTAAACACTTGTGAGAGCAGTGACAATATGACAGAATAGTGTCAGGAGAAATTATAGACTTTGCAGCACTCTATCAAGTTAACAGACTCTGATGAAATGGAACTGCTGGTGAGAAATCTTTATTTTCTGACCAAGGCACCAGGAAACCATAAAAGCTGACTTTAAACCACACCACAATTAAGCTCAGGTATTGATAACAGAAACTGGAACCAAACTGCTGAGACACGACTGTTCTTGCAGGTTTAACACTTTGAAATTTTAGACTGGATTTTGATTTGCATGCCCTTGGGTATTGATAATATACTGCCAAAGTAGAGACTAGTGTTGATGGTTCAGATATTTAGGATTCTGTAGCCTTATGAATTAAAAAAAAAGAAATGCCTAACTTGATAAATCTGGCAGATTTGAATCCCTTTCACACTGCAGGACTCGTGCTTTTCAAACAGTGTTGTGTATTTGGGACAGCTGGGGAGAAGCTATTGAAAAGTGTTGGAAGAAAATCACACAAAATCAACAGTCAGACTCCGTCTGTAATTTGGCCACTCATCCATAAGTACTCTGCAGTGCTCAAGGGAGCCTGACACAGAATATTTTTCCAACAAGTGGGTTAAGTACATTTATTGGAATTGAAGGGAGACAAAGAAATGCTGGTTACCAGAGCCTACACAATGAGTGAAGTGGTGAGTAGGGGAGGTCAAGGCTAAAGGACAGATGTGGGGGATGTGGTAGTGCTGCAGAAGACCTTACCAACATCTCAGTCCAGATGCTCACCATCAGCTGCTCTGGAAACCAGCATCTCCTTGGACCCGTGCCTTGGGACAAAAAAGAGAGAAAGAAACTCAACAGTGTGTGGGCTCGGGGAATGCCACAGAAAGCATGGGATAGCAGTGGGAAAAGGTATCATTTATCTGTGGTTCAGCACAGTTTGGGGAAGGTAAACTTTTCTGGTGTCCCTTTTTCTGCCTGAACGGGCACTTTTGTAAAACTGGGCATTTCTCCTACTGTCAACATGATCAAACCATTGGGCAGGCTGCCTTTCCATTTTATATGCATTTTTCTGAGTTCAGGGTGAAAGACTGAACATACAGTGGTGTTTGACTTTCAAACAAGTTGAAGGAATCACTATTTAAGAAAATAGTATAGCCATGTTAAAATCATTCTTGAAGGAGTACTGAGCATCTTCCTAAACTGTTTTCTGATGCTTTCGTAATGCTGATTTACTCTTGACTCTCACTACTCTACAAACAACAACACAAACACACACACACAAAACACAACACAAAACAAATGTCACAGTGCTGGGTATTTCCAGCTTTGGGAAACTTCTGTTGTCTGTGACTGTGCTCTGTCTGGGTGGGCACCAGGATCAGTATGCAGCAGCCAGCAGTGAAGGGGTAGCTGGAGGAAGTGCAGCTATTAACTTTAGCAGCTAGGCAGGCGATGTAGAAAAATTCAGCTGCAGAAAGCTGAGGAATGTCATGATGCCTGTGCCTACATTCCCCCATAACAAGATTCCCTGTGGCATCACTGCAGAGTTTTGTCAAGAGCAAGTCTGAGAAAACAATGTCCATTGTGTCCATTTATACACTTCAGCCATAAAACACACCATGGGACAGAGAGAATTTGTTGTGGTATAGTTGTGCTTGGTTCATGATTAGAGTGCTGTGGACCAGTTTAAATGAAAAGCCATAAATTTGAATTTTATCTCATTTCGTGGATCTAGAGCAAAGCATTATCTAATCAGGTATTGGTTGGTTAAAGCACAAATCGAACACAGGGTCGCCGGACAGGGGGAAAGGTCAAGCTCTTTTGCAGTTTGTCACTGAGGTTTTAG
This sequence comes from Cyrtonyx montezumae, assembly GCF_038088225.1. Classification (NCBI taxonomy): domain Eukaryota; kingdom Metazoa; phylum Chordata; class Aves; order Galliformes; family Odontophoridae; genus Cyrtonyx; species Cyrtonyx montezumae. The sequence goes on from NW_027072056.1 coordinate 19,287,369, forward strand.
TATTTGCCTGCAGCCTGAACATCCGAGGGGGTCAGGTGGCTGTTGCTCTGGGGTTGTTTGAAAAGGGAAAATTGACTGCTGCTTAATCAACAAAGAAAACAAGCTTTTAAGGGACGGCAGTAATTTTTTAAACAAAAGCAAAGAACGCAAATTTAGTGATTTCGTCATAGTTCATGCCCTGCTATGAAAAACAACTCAGAGAGTATTTCAAAGAGAGCCTTTACATAGGTCACCAGTGCGCTTGCACCTATCTCCTGCCAGAGTCTTCTGGTGGAGTGTGATGAATATTCAAATCCAGGTTTCTTCTTGCTAAAGCAAGCTCTGGAAGTCTCATTTATGTGCACGATGTCTTTGCAGCTCTTTTTATTCTCTACTTTGACTTCTTTATTTAGGAAGGTGGAAACAAGAGCCATAAACTTTAATAAATCAAACATGTCAGAGAAGTAAAAAATACTTTAGAGCTTTATAAAGCACCATATATTGTGCTTATAGAGCAGAGTATATTTTCTTTTCATGGCAGCAAAGCTGAAAAACGTCATAGATTTGGTAGAAGATGCTTGACTTGAGGCTATTACTTCAGAATGGAAATTTGGAGGCTATTTGTTTGCCTCTCAAAGATTTCTGATGTACGTCGTCATGGAAGGCTGGGCAGATTCTTAAAAACTGATCTGGAGTAAAGGCTTCCCACTGGTCTATAGGGACTGGAGTAGCTGTGATTTTCAGTTCTGCACTCTCTGATTTTGAATATATATTTTTAATTTAAATGTAGGTGGATTTGGAGATTTTGGGTTCCAAACATACAATCTAACTTTATGAAAATGTAAGTAATAAGTTGTAAATTGCAAGGATATAGGTCTTTTGAACTGGAATCTAAAGTACATCTTCCCAAAGCTACGTTGTGTGCCTAAAATGATCGCTTGGTTGTCCTGCTGCTCTCAACATCCGAAGACTGAATGAGATCAGTGGGAATTACTGGCAGATTTCTCCTGGTGGATCTGTTATCCTCCATTTTTGGGTGCTCCTCCTGAAAACCTTTGTCAGAATGTTGAAAGTAGTGTCTGTCTCTTTTGCATAAAAAAAGAATAAAAAGCATCTTCTGAAGAATTGGAAATGAGAGCCACATATCTTAAGATTCCAGCTTAGATATTCTTTAATAAGGATACTACGTCAGCATAGAGGGAAATAAATTCCTCAAAGGATGGAACACTGATTAGGTATGTTGCAAAAAGGAAAAGGAACAAAGTCTTCGTTATTTCTGAATATTTTTCTTTGGGATACAGAACATGTCCCATTGGTAAATAAATTTTCTGTGGTTGTCTGATGCTTTAGGATCGATGCTCTGACTCACAGACCAGACCTCAGCTTTTACTTGAATTCTCTTCAGGAACATTAACATACAGAGCTACTCCACACTCAACTGGATGGTTGGAAAGTGGTGGAGTATAAAGCAGATTCCTTGCTTATGTTTCCTCATTACATATGTATTTCAGAGGTATAAGGACTTCAGGAACCTCAGCAAAGTTATTAATGAAGCAAAACTAGGAGTACGAGTTATCGTATCGGTAGAAATTAAAAAGAAATAATTTGCTTTATAATGGGGGAAGGAAGTACTCTCCTGATCAATACAAGGCCAAGTTGGTTTTGAGATAGTGTATTCTCCCTAGGTCAACAGACCATTTGCTTCTGGCAGCCCCAGGTGGGGCTGAGATCCTTACCTTTTCTTCAACACATAGGTGAAGTTTTATCCCATTTGGAGTTCAGCTTTGCAAGGCATAGAGCACTCTGGCTGAGATCCAGTAAAGCACTTAGGCACAGGCTTATCATCAAAAGGATTACCCAGGTGTTTGAGTTAAGCATGTGCTTAGCTGCAGTGTTAAGATCTCTGTTAGGGACACAGTGTTCAGTGTCACATAGGATGGAGTTCATACCGTATATCTTACCCGAGGTGAGCACGCACAAGGGTGCTTAATACAGCCACTAGAAAGTAGCTTTTGACCTACTGCCTTTGCCCTGCTGATCTTTACTTAATTTCTTCAGTTCTCTTGAATTCTTCCATTAACATGATTAATCAGATCCTCCTGCTTGCTGGGATGTGCTGCCTTGGTGAGGGTTGATGGGATGTGCTGCTTTGGTTCTGGGCAAAGCCCACAACTTTGCCCTGTTCAGGTAAAGCTGCTGCAGTGGGAGCAGGAGATGAGACCTACAGAATTCTCTCTTGGGCTCTGTGTTAGACCTGTGCTCAGAGATCTCTCAAAATCAGGGTGTCTGAGCAACACAGCAGGCAGGTGTTGCACGCTTGCCAGGAGGAAGGTGCCACTTGGCTGTCTCCAGCTGCTCTTGGTGCTGATAAGTTGCAGAGCCAACCTAATGCCAACGTGGCAGCAACAGCAGGAAGAGCTGAGCAAAATGCTGCTCCTTTTTCTTGCTTCCAGCTGGAATGGCTTGCACAGCACTGATGGTTTCTTCACTTGATAACTGGTGGATGCTTTGCGTTGTCCTTGACCTTGGAGGCAGGAAATTGCCCATTCCATGGCATGGTCTGAAGCCACCAAGAGGTCTCTGTGGTTCTGTGTACACATTTCTCACAAAGCCACTGAGGTTTTGACTTAATCAGGAGTGTTAGATCCTGAGGAAAGCAAAGTGAAGCCAGAAGGGTTGCGTGTAATGGGGAATAAGAGCAGAAGGGGGAGCATGAAGTTTTGTTGCCCCTTCAGAGTAGAACTGGGGGAATGTTCCATTGATTTGTATTTCTATTCAAAATACGGTAGTTATTATTTACTGATGGGTAGATGCCTGAACTCAGTAGTGCTTTGTCCAAGCAAGCAATAAATGAACTGAGGAAGAAGCAAGCATTGGAATAGATCCGTGAGATTATTAAAATATAAAGAAAAATCACTGTAAAATGTGTCAGAAGTCCCTGTGAAAGACAAAACCTGTAAGCTGAATTTAGCCATTAAGACAGACAACATCAGGAAGAAAGATAAAGAAGACAGAACCAAAGAGAATAATTACATTTAATAGAACTGACAAACAAACATCATTCTTCCCATTAAATAAATATGTTATAAAAAATTTATTATGGAATGCCACATTATGCAAGCCAGGATTCAAAGATGAGTTCTCTGCATTAAGTACAGTAGATGCCATTAAGGAAAACAGTCAATATGTCACTAAGCCACGGCCTGTAAAATTAAATTGATTTGGTAAATGTAAGTAAGATAGATCTGTTTGCTTTCATCATCAATTTTGAGTGGGTGAACAGGTGATGTCACCAACCTGGGAGCGATAAAGATGCAGGACCATCTGGAAAGCTTTGTGATGGATGGGCAACTGCTTTTGGATAGTGACAGTGCTGTGGTACTTTGTCACTTGGGATGCAGTACTTAATAACTTTTCAATACCATCATAATAAATTTCACTGCCTTATTAATATAGAAATGGTGAGTTATTACTGTGATGGATATTGTAAATAACAAGAGATGCAGCTGTCAAAAGCTGATTGTTTGGGCATGTTTCTTTAAGCAACACAGTTGACTTGGGATAATCAACGTATGTCTATACCAGCAGAGTTTATTGCTCTTGTCAAAAGAAAAAGCAGCATTATTCAAAAATTATATGAAGTCCATAATAAACAAGTTTAATATATTATCAGACTTTTCCTATAAGTTTCCTAACACAGAACAATAAATCATTTTTAATAATGCTTTTCTGTGTACAATAATATCCTCATGCCATAATAATGTTCTTTCCTAACTATTTGGAAAACAGAGAACTTCTGAAACCATGGAAAGGTATCTTTCACTCATCAGGATGCTTACAAAATTAAATATCCCTATTTCATTAAAAGGCTACTTCTGATATAAAGCCAATGAACTCAACCTTTTATTTTTATTTTTTTTAATTTTAATTGAACAGATGTAGTTAAATACAAAGATGTAGTTAAAGACAAAGAAATACAGACAAAATTATAACCATGTGTCCCTAAATACTGGCAGGAAAGAGCATCTGTGGGTGTTTTATGAAAGCCCAGAACTGCTCCGTGACATTGCTGCTAATGTCATTAGTCTGAGGACTGGAGAGAAACAAAATGCATAGATAGTTGTTAGTGGAAGATGAATTACCAGATCAATCATTTAGCACCATTCAGAGCATTATACCATTGTTCCCTGGGAAGATAATTAAATCAATGATGTCTTTCTTATTTGTGTAAAGAGGTGCAAACTTGTAAAGAATATCCAAAGCTCTTCAAACATATTATTTCTGGGTATTTTTTTTAATCCATAGTGACTTTGCCTTTCAGAGTCTAGCTTTGTCCCTCTTTTCAATTAAATGTCTCACCACCATTTCTATTACTGCTGAAAAGAGAGCCAGCAGTCTATTAACAGGCAATAAAGTTCAGGAAGCCTAGGACTAGTTTCTTGGGTCAGAGGTGAAAATTGCATACTAAATGAAACAAAGGTGTGTCTTGATGGCTCAACAAGCAGAGAGGAGACAAGCAGAAATGTGGGCTGAAAGAGGCGGTCATCGTTAAACAGAAGCAAATGAAGGCAGGAGGCAGTGCATGGTGGGATGCTGATCAGCCTAGATGAACACACACACTCCTGAGGACACAGCACTGAGCTTTGGCATTTAAACCACCCCACGATTTAAAGGTTCTACTGAAATCTGGGCATAAAAATATCACTGAAATTTAAACAAAAGAAAAGTAAAAAAATCTGCTACTCCCTAAGACCTGAAGTTGAGGATGCGTTCATCAGAGTGGCCCAAACCTATTCTTGTTTGGAAACAAGGAATAGAAAAAATAGGTGGCTAACAGAGTATTTCCACCCCAGAGAGTATAAATGTGACATTTTATCCACGTGGCAGCAGTAGTTGCCCCTCGCTGAACAATAGGTGGCACGTGCAGGAGGGAAGGCGCAGGTTATCTCAATCCAGCGGGGTTTGATCACATTAACTTTGCACACAACAAGTGTTAATTTGGAAGAAAAAATACCAGTGTTAACTAGCCGTTCCTTAAAGTACAGTCCCCGCATTTAACATGAAAAGATGTAAGAGATCCCACAAAAAGCGTAACATTTCATCAGGTGAAGGCTGCAGCATAAAGGGGCTCTTGTGTATAGTGGGTTTCCCAAAGTGTTGTTCTTAGTCTTAACTTGATGAAGTGTGCTGGCAGCAGGCAGGCAGCTGGTTTGCCTTCCCCTTCTGTCGGCTCCTACACGCTGGGCTGGAGACCTGGTGCATAGCTGGTCGGGTGTTGGAAAGGAGCTTTCATTGCCCTCCTGTCTGCTTGAAGTGGCCACAAGTGGTAAGCTGCCTTTCTAGAAATGTGGCTATGAATCTATGTGCACTTGATTGGAAATTAAGCCTGAAGGTTCGTGTTTTGTAGGAGGTTTGTGGTTATGGCATTTCTGTAGCTTACAGCAGGTGGATCTTGGTGGGTATTTTGGAATCTTGGCAGTAATGCCGATTTGATGCAAAAATGCCACTCTGTACTGAGTGGGAAAACGGAAGCTGGATGATAGAATAGATTCAGCACTACTGCATTTACAGAAAATATTCTTTAAAGCCATTTTGCAAGCAGCCTTCTAGCGATGCCCTTTGCACATGGTAAAATTTGCATGTGAGTGGGGAAAAAAATAGCTTTTCCTGCTGGCATTAAATGTTCATCTATCTATTTAGAATGCCTGTGTGAGCAGGTGCTCAAATGAGCAAGTAACCAGAAAGAAAAAAAACAGCCTCATGCTTTCTATAATATGAAAACCAGAGTGACCCTACCAACACATCTGTTTGTGCAGAGGAAGATGGTGCTGAACAGAAAGTGAAAGCCATGATACAGTGCAGCTCCCTGCTCTGCCCTTTGAAACAACGTTTTGAGAACAGAGAGAACAGCATCTAACAGTCTTCCCTCAATGAAGCCTATGCATAGAGGCCTTTTTTTTTTCTCACTTCTTTGGATATTTGTAGTCTCTAAATGCATTTCTCTGGACCAGCTGACTGCAGGCAATGCAACTCTCTTTCTTCAACACTGTTCTCTTCCTCCAGTACTGATCCTACCATCCTGCATGCTTTCTCCAAACTGCTCAGCCTGGTGACAAACCCTGCAATTTCCTTTTGCCCAGCCGCTCCCCAAGCCATTCCTCACTGCTTCCTTTGCCAATCCTGTCCATCTTAACCTTGGTCATTGCTTTCCTCACTTTATTTTTCAGCAGCTCTCTGCTTTGATGGCCACTTTTTCCTTTGTTATTGGCCATGTACTCAGTCTCTGCTAACAAGGCACTGCTTGCATCTCAAAGCCCGAATATATTTTAGTTTGCTACTGTATCCCTGCTTTTTCTGCCTTCCCTGTTGCCATCATGTCAGCATTTCAGCATCCCTCTGTCCATCCATCCTTACTGCTCCGAGAGGTGCAGCCTGGCTTGTGTGGCCCTGCGTTGCCTTTCCCCCACTTGAAATACCACTGCTTTCGTGGCTGGCAAAGCTCTCAGCCCCATCACTGCAGTCCCTGCTCCTTGCTTTCACAAGTGGTTTTCTCCAGTCATCTGAATTTGACAGCATTGTTTCAGTAAGTCTCACCTATGCACGGCTAAAGCGTGCTTTAACTAATCATTAGAACATTATGGCTTTAACAGGGGTTGCTGTGCGTGTAAGGAAAACCCTGTGGTAGGAACTCCTGTGTTGGACTTGTCTGGCATTTGCATTCAAATACTTTTGTGCCTTTTTGGCCACTGTTAAACCTGCCTATCCATCCCAGCGCCCGCGGCAACAAAACGCTTCTCTTTGCACAAGTAGATGACCAAAATTCTGGTTTTCAGCCCCAGCATTCCTGAATAAAATTTAGCTGATTGCAACAGTATCATTTCGAGTGTGATTTTTAGTAGGGTTGAATGATACGTTTGAATGGGTTTAGAATAGGTGCTTGAGCAGCTTTTGTCCCCATGCTAATGCCCCGCAGCAGTGGGAGTCAGGAGGAGCGGAGTGATGACCTGAAATAGCAGACGGCTCCAAACAGAGCTGGATTAATGCTCAAGGGGGCCCTGATCCCACGCACCGGCCCCACGAAGCCCTCCCTCCCCCTGTCCCCGCTCAGCGGTGTCCCCACGCAGCGGTGTCCCCACGCGTGCCCATCACCGTGCCCCGTGCTGCCACCGGCTTGCTGGTGCTCACACCCGCGGGTCACAATGCCTTTTCTCTGTGTCTGACGTATTTGATGTGTTTTGGAAGCTGTGCGTTAGCAGGATGGTTGGCAAAAAAAAAAAAAAAAAAAAAAGCCCTTAGTGTTGGGAATTATAAATAATTTGATGCAACAGGTTTAAGTTACCATTTTTGTGGTGAAAAGAAAAGCTTAGCATGATCCAGATTTTCCTTGGTTTCCTCCCATTCTGCTGAGAAGCAGAGGTATTCACATTTCTTTGTCTAACAGTTTTATAATGTCTTAAGAGATTAACAGTGAGCATGAATGAGGGGCTCAGGATTAGACGACAAAAAGCTCGGGCCGGCCACTACCTTGTTTGCACATTTTACATTTTTCAGCATTGCTGAGCGAGTATAGAAACTAAGGAAAGATAATAAGGACCAGAGTCCCAAAAGTGTTTAGTGATTCAAAAAATTCAGATGCCATGTCAGAACTGACAGAATGATGGAGCATTATGTGGCAGGGCCCACTTTTTTGTCTTAGGGTAAGCTCTCGCCCTGAGTGAATGCAGATGTTATCGCAGGATCCCAGACAGACAGTCAGTGAAATGTGACAAGCTGTCAGCAAAGTTACACTACGTTGATTTTGCTAAAATATCCCAAAGCTTTATACGTGCCTTTTTTTTTTTTTAATATATGTCTATAGAAAACTCTTAGCTCAATCAATTGAAGAAAAAATAAGTAACAGTTGGGGGAAGAAGTGATTACAGTAAGCTTCGCAGCCGTAATCCTCTGAATGATGCGGACGTGGCTGTGAAAGTTTTCCCTAAGAGTGCCAAAAACCATCACCAAAGCGACGCAGAGGGTGCGTTGGCATCAGGAAAAGCTCTGAAAGCAAAGTGCACCTCGAGCCCTCGCAGTATGTCTGCTAACCACATGTCGTCCTGCGTCGAGTCACTCTCTGGCTGCTTTGGGTATTTACCCTTGTGAAACGCTTAGGCAAATCCGGATCCGCGGTGCGGTCCTTGCAGGGCTCCTTGCAGCTTTCTCCTTGGCAGGAGACGGGTTGCAGAGCAGGAGGACAGGGACAACGGCAGTGCCTGAACAAACGAGCTGCTAAAATTGAAAAGGGAACGGCCAAAGGGATGTAGGTGAAGCTGTCTGAAACAGGCAGAGAAAGTAAAAATGTACTCAGGGCAAATCGACACAAAGTGGCTGGGTTTGGCTCACAGTGGGGCGGAGAGGATGACTATTCAAGCTGGACTGGTAGCCCTGTAAGAAGATGTAAGCTTCTGAAATAAATAAGGGCTCGATTCTGCATCATTTTATATAATTTTACATTATAATTCGGTAATTGTGCTAAAATTTATATGCCAGTGCACTCGCAGGGCTCTGCTCGGTGTTTTCATGCTTTAATACTTCATTTCTTTGAAAATATAAACACATTCCGAGAAACGTGGATATTTTTACATGTGCAACAGATTATCACTTCTGAATTAGGGCTGCGTCAGATTCAAACTTTACATAATTAGAGGACAGGAGCACAGAATGCTGATGTTTTCATTTCACAGACTCATTGCTGTATCACCTTATATAGATGAGTAGATTCTGATTTGAAAATGCCAAAGTAAACTACGTATCTGTTTTGCCAGAAATTACATGTACTGTTTGTGGAATCCCCTTTAATGGCCTGTGTTTTTGTCTTATTACTGTTAGTTTAAACCTAAATTTAGTGAGAAAGCTGTTTATAGTGGCACAAACCTGTGTGTTTCGCTGGAGTACAAGCTGTAGAGGGTTCTCTTTAAGCAGAGAAAAATAATGCTCATAATTTGTAATCGGTTTAGGTCTATGTTCGAATAAGATGAGGTTGCATTATTTGTTTCCATGTAGCAAAAATATGAATTCACTGCTGGGAGCAGGAGAGGAGGGAAAGCAGCCAGGCTCACTTTGGTGCAATCTGTGCTGCAACAAAACGTATTGCCACGCAGCCAGACACGTCCCGTGTCCTGAGAAAGGAAACGCAGACGCTTAGAAGATAACATCTCACACGGTATTTTTGCACAACACAGAACTAAACAATCAAACTGAATTATGCATATGGAGGATATGATTTAGAATATGTTTAGCTGGTAATCGCACTCGGGCTGAAGTTTTAAATTTCATCTGTCTGCTCAGATCTATTGTGATCCATTAAGTGGCTTCCTTTTTTTCCGACAAATTGAATGCTGCAACTGCAAGGAGCCCTTTTGTTCTTTTAATTCAGTCAGCATGGAAATGATTTTCTCATTTCAGGCCCTTTTCTGTCCTCTCTTCATTGTGTCAATAAAATAGAGTTGTGCAGAGCTGCTCTAATCAGCTTAGAGTGCTAATTCATTGCACTGGGATGCTATCTGGGTCCGGCTACAGGTGGGCACTATAAGGGGTCAGTCTCCAGGGGAGTCTAATTGTGTGTCTCTTGGGTCTTGTTCGCAGAATAACTGAAATCTCAAACCCCAGCTTAAGGAAGGAAGGGAAAATGCACAAGCGCCGCGTATGTGGGCATGCTCTGTCTCTAGATGCAACACCTGCTCTCAAGGGGAAAGTTGTTTCCATTTAGATGCTTTTTAGGGAAGGGAGAGCTGTAGTTCAGTGGCAAAAGATTAATCACAAACTTTGAAGGTTGCTTTTAAAACTTAAATGAAATGTGATCATTTCACAGTACACATGTGCGAGAACGACCCACACGTGGTGGTGCTGGTGAGGTGGTCTGGGGCAGGCTTGCCTCTAAGTTTTGGAGGCAGCCAAAAATCTGCCTGGTCCTTGATTACAAACCAGAAACCTTTGAAAGAGTAAGGAACAAATGAGCACACGCATCCCGGTGCTTATTCCCACCTTCATGCCATGCTGGGGTGCACCCCGCAGTGCCTGCCCTGTGTACCAGCTGAGCCCCTTTCCCACAGATGTGCCCAGCTTCGTTCTGGTGGGAGGCAGCCCCAGGGGTGGGGCAGCACTCAGGCCATGTGCCAGCACTTCTGTAAGGCAGCAGAGGTGGGCGAAGAGGAAGAAACAATGATGTGTTTCCAACCAAAGGCGCTGGAGTGTCCTGAGGATGACAGCTCCCAGCACCAGCCTTCATCGGGGTGAAGTGTTATTGCCAAACGGCTGGTGATGCTGTGCAAAGAAAAATGCTGAAAAAGTGGTAAAAAAGTACCCACAGCAAATCATCATTTTACTTAGAAGCGTAGCAAACAGCAAGAAGAACTTTTCTTGGATCACATTTTACTTTCATAAGAACACGAACATTTTCCCACAAAATGTGATTCCCGTACCCACAATTGCTGATGCAAAAATTGGGCGCTTTTTGGAATTCAGATTTGGATTACTTTTAAAATCTCAGTCCTGAAAACAAATGCTGGGGTGTTCCCAGCCAATTTCACCCCTGTTGAACAGAGACTCTCACTTGCTTCTGTGTGGGAATAACGAGGAGGGCACAGCAGGGGCTGGAGCCACTCCTGGTGTGGGAGCAAGGGGACTGTGGCAATGTGGGGTGACAGAGACTCCCCAAAGCCTCATCCTTTTCCCCACAGAAGCCAGTGCTGGCCCCAGAAAGGATTTCAAGGCAACTCTGCAGGGCATCAAAGCCCCATCTGCATCTCTTTCCACTGCTGCGGTCTTCCTTCACTCCAAAACGAACCTGATTGAGCACGGGCAGGACTTTTCTCTATCAGCAGGTTTTCTCTGGGAGCAGTAAGCTTCTCGACTATTTGGGCTTTGTGGCTGAACCGCCACCGTGAAAATTAATTAACATACCTGAAGACACCCCTGAGCAGGAAATCATAGTGCTACTCTGTGATTCAGGGGTGAATAGGATCCCGCCATTATCAAAAACTCCATCAGGGAAGAGGAAATTAAGTTCCTAATTAGACAGTGTCCAAAGGAAGAAGTGAGGCATTGAAGAGATGAAGAAAATTGGGAGGTAGCTGATGCACGTATCAGGCTAATGATAGAAAAGGAAATAGTAGAGCTTGAAAGGTCACTGACCTTATTAGGCTGGGAGAAAAGTAGTAGATCTTCAAAAGCTTTCACCTATGATAGGTTGACAATGTGTGAAGTTCTCTAGATGGTCAGAGAGGAAAGACAGCCCAGAATGAGCATGGGAACAAATTAGGTAGATTACAGTGAACTGCATAAATGCAGCATACAAATCTTGTTTAGAAAAGAGAGGAATTCCAGATAGAAACAACCAGCAATGTTTCATTAGTTGATGAGATCTTTTCAGTACAAGTTCAGGATTTGCTTTCTTAGTGATTTTTTTATTATTATTTTTTTGCTTAATAACAATTAAACTCAGTAATGATCCTTCACAGGGTATAATGTTTCCCCAATGAAGTATTGTTGTGCTTTGAATTCTGAACGTTAACTTCAGAGAGATAAAGACAGTGCTGCTTAATAACTGCTTCGGTGTTAGCATCTGAATGTAGGAAAAACATTGTGCATCACTTAGCGAAAGCATTGCAGCTTTCTTAGTGGCAGGAGGCTTTTACCTTGGAATACCAAACCTCACCTCCTGTATGGCTTTTAAAAGCTGTTGTAGGCCATTTTCTCTGCACATAAAAACTCCCTGGGTTTTTAAATGAGATATTAAAAGAAACAAGTCTATAGCAAGTCAAACGAAATGCCCCCAAAGCCTGCCTGCTCACCACCTCTCTTCCTGCAGCAGGGTGTGCAGTGCATAGGTGATTTCTCAGAGCCTGATTAAAATCCTCCCTGCTGCTTCACGTACAAGCCTCTGTCTTTCTGGTAAATGGTCCAGTTGTGTTGCTCTGACTGCTGGTAGGAAAGGGGAAGATGGAATGCAAAGAAAGAGGAGGAAATTAAAAATATAATACTGTGTGTAATGCATGCAATGAAAATGGTCTGTTTATAATAGAAAGATAAGTTTTTCCATCCAAACTAATGAGAACAATTCTCGACTGGTTAGAAGTAGATGTAGCAGCATAGTTTTCCCTTAACGTGAGCAGAGTGTGACCTGCTCTAACAACAGTAGTCTTCCCAAAACGCTCTGTTATTACAGGCCAGCAAGGAACCCACTTTTTGTTTTATAATTATTTTGTTATGCAGAAGATAAGTGTCTGTTCTTCGGTGCTATGAACACTGAGGCTGATTTCATATAAGTAATGTTGTATTCCAAAATTAAGAAATAATAATAAAAAAAACCTTTGTGAAAATCCGCCACCATGTGGCATTTCACAAATAAGGCAAAAGATGCTTCCTAAAGCTAACCCGAAGAGCAAATGCTTTCCCATAGCGGGGACGAAAACAAACACTGTGAGTCTGATATGTTTTCTTTGTGTTCAGGACCCTGTCCTGGTGCAGATCTGGCCTGGAGGAGAAGCACTGCTGAGCCCAGTGGGCACAGCCTGCATCCCTTGGCCCATAGAAGGGTTGTGCAGAGCCACACTGGGTGCCAGCAATCCCAGAGCCAGGAAGGACTGCCACCCCTGATTAGATGTGCTTTGTAACAATATTGTCCTGTTTTCACTCACCACTGTAGAACATTTCTTCTAGGCTAACAAGGCATAGGGTAATGAGAAACATGCCAGGTTTAAGGGAAAGAGGAGTCCAACGTATGCACAGGAAACAAATGTGATCAATTACCCCAAGTGTAGAGCTCACAGATACCTTATCTTAAGGCTCCTTAAAATAAGAACTTGATTGTTTCCAAATGTGTCTAAGAAGGTAGTGATAGAAACGCATTAATGCAAGAGACATGAAATTTTATTACCTCCAAAAATTGTCATTATTACTTGCTTCTGAAGATATTGAAGAATCAACACAGTTTCCCAACACATGATCACAGCAATAGATCTGCAGCTACATACATGTGAGCAGTCTGTGAGCTCAGAAGCAGAGTTTTAGCATTATGCTATGACAGTTTCCTAAACAATATTTCAAAAAGCCACCACGGTTTTATGTAATGTGAAAATCCCCATTTGCAGTTTAGTTTTATTTCATTAGTTTTTTGGTTTGTTTGTCTGTTTTAAGGTTGGATACGTTCCCCTAGTTCAAGACCAATATTTTACAGTATTTTCCTGGCAATTATTCTTGTAGATACTACACTACCCGTACACGGCTACTGAACTTGGGCTGACACTGAAAATGGAGATTGTTAGCAGAAATTTCTGACAAACTCTTTTCTGAAGATACATTAGGAGCAGGGAGAAATGTGTAATGGCAAGCTCATACTAAGGTGTGGCTTTGACTTCAAGTTATGCGATGCACTGCTAGGTTTGTAACCTAAATCTAGGGTGTTTAGGGCAGGAATATTTTTTGTTATATTCTTCATAGAAATATAACCTACAGATATATTAGGAGGTCAAGGATAACCTCTGTGGGAAGTCTTACATATTCCTTCCATCCTTGAAGAGCTGTGCATGAAGTCTGATGGAAATATAGGAACTGAAAACTTCCAGTTGCAATAGAATAAGTGCCCAAAAAGGGCTTGGCCCTTTTTATGCCTGGTGGATGGAATTACCCAACTGAGACTGCAGCTCAGAAGCGAAGCAGTGTTGACCCAAACTTTCCCAGGCGTAGGACTCAAATCTTCTGTTCCTTTTTACCATGGAAGGAATTTATAGGTTGGGAACTCAGGGCTGATGCTTTGGGGGAAGGAATCACAATATGGCATTGGTAGGTTTTGTCAGTAGACTCCGCTTTGCACCTGATGGGGGCTAGCTCATTTTCCAGACACACACCTGATCTACCTTCACATAATACAGACTGAAATGAGAGTGGAACACCTACACATTTTACTGAATGTTTCTTGCTGTAGCTGTTGCTGTATGGAGGGGGCACTGCCTTGTTCTGCAGCGGTGGGTTTGTTTCCTTTGGAATGTGTTTGCCTCTCTCCAGAGACAAATTCAGCAGCATCTTTAACATGCTTTTCTACTTCAAAATCTTGTTTTGTGTTTGAGATCACAGCTAAGTTGTTTCAACCTCTTTGCACACTGGCTAATCCGAAAGAATGAGGTGTTTATTATAAATAGCCATTTAAGCACAAATTATTCAGACGTATTTGTTGTAGTGTTGCACGGAGTGGTCATTGCAGAGGACAAAGCTAAAAAAGCTAAAATGTTAAAGAAAAATATTTGAGGCATTTAGTTGGCATTATATTCGACACCAACTTGTTATCGTTTATTAAAGTTCTGCACTTTTGCCTGGAGACATTTGCCGGTGCAAAAGTAATGGCTGCTTTAACATCCGTGTACAAAAGTGGAATTTAAGAGATTAACTTGCGTTTGACCTACTTCAGGTCTACTGGTAATGAGGGGTGCAGGGGCACAGAATTAATTTCTCTCAATTTGTGGCTCTCAGGGGTGCTGCTAAGTTTGAGAGTGCTTGAATTTTAAGAGTCTCCTGGTGTGCTGAGAAGGTTTTGTTGCTGCGTGGAGCTCTGTTAGCGGCAGAGACTGAAGTGCCAGTTTTATCTATTTGATTAATAGCCTGAATGAGTTCTAGTGTATCTTTGAAAGAAAAAAAAAAAACATATTTTCTGTTCCACTCGAATAGTGTTTTTCCCACATGCACCAATCCTCTGCACCCACCCAGGAACAACCACTTGAAGCAGCCCAGGGGCTAAGGAACGTCTGCTGGACCTAACTTTTGGCAGCAGCTCTCAGACTGGATGTCACAGACCTGGTCTGCATGCATCACCTGCATGATATTCCAGTATTTCTTCACGATCTGCTCTGTGTTTGGTGTGGGATATTAATGGACTGCTTCTAGAAGGACATAACTCAGAGTGGTATTATTTGGAATGATGTGGTTTTAAAAGCTAGAAAATGACTGCAATTATTACTCGAGTGCTGTGTCTTTACAGCAGTATTAAAGCAGCTAGAGAGATTTTTGGCAAAGCAATTTATACTCTCGTGAAATTGGCTGTAACTACTGAATGTACAACATTTCCTATTCTCCCTGAGTTTAAAAGGTCTGTTTTAGTTCCTTATCAATATACTTCATTCCTCCTCTTCCTTTTAAAATAACCACTGTTCAGTGAAAGATTTCTTTGTGCAGAGTCAGTAGCAACATGGCATGATTTATTCCAAGCTTGCTGCAGTTTATCAAGGAGAAAAACAGAGGGAACAATAACACATGTAGGTACCATCCTGTGTCAAATATTCACGTTGGATGATATGATGAGATAAAATGTTTCTAAAATTTTCTGAATAGATTTTTACCAGTTTTTCATATAGGAATATTGACACTGAGGTTGTATCTTTTCTAGAAATCTCTAAGTAAAAGCTTTCTCTGCTATCTCCAAATAAAAAAAAAAAGCCATGGCACAGAAATGTCTGTGTGTGTATGTATGGTTGCTATTTAACAGCACACATGATATTAAGCATCACTGACATAGGATTAAAAATGAATAACTATAGTGAAATAAAACAAATGTCATATTTGTGTTTAATAATATAAATGAGGAAAATGGTAATTGTGTTAGAATCCATATCAACACATGCAGTGCATTCATCCAGGGTTGCAATCATATAGCATTTGCCTATGAAGTAATAACGGGTGATTGTCCTCGGATTGTCCCCTGGAAATTCACAAAATTTTTGTCAAGTTTCACTGTCATCATCTCTTCCCACAACCTGTAACTATGGGAAAATGCAGCTTCCATTCTCTTTTGTGATCTATGACCAAAAATGGTCATAGCAGCAAGCCTGGGCTGACCAGTGCTTGGATCTCAAAGAAGTGGCTGAGGTTTTATTTTCAGGTTAAAGAAATTGAGACAGATTGTGATAATAGAGAGGCTCTATATTCAGAGCCTTTCCCCAGTGTTTCCTGTAATGGGATGCACACAGCCATCCCTCACTGCAGTGGTTTCAAATATGTAACAACTGTCAGAAACTCATGAAGAAATCCTTTTACAGGACTTCTTTAGAGAAAATAGAAAAAGAATAATGGATCGTTTTGGGATGTCAATGTCAAAACATAAGAACATATTCCTATGATAAGCTCTTAAAAAAAAAAGTATCAAGGTCACTCATCTCAGCTCTAGGGAGGAAAGTTTTGCTATGCTGAGCTTTCTTGATTTTGTGGAATTTAATTAAAGGTTATTTATTAAGCTTTGCTAAAGACTGGAAAAACGGATTGGTAAAACAGCATTTTCCCACCAAATCATCAGCTGGAAAGGAGCTGCAGCATTTGGGTTGTAAATGGTCCTTACTCTTCTTTCAGTCTGTGGAAAGCTTCAGCCGTTCCCATGCAGGCTGTGGAGAAATGCAGTGGCCCTGGTCTGCGACCCATGGTGCAGGCTGATGTCCCGCTGGCTGTCCCTGCTCTGGAGAGTCGCAGAGAGTTTCCAGCTCCACTTTCCCTAGCAGCTGCCAATGTTGTCAGCACTGATCTGTCAGAAAGGATTTTTCCTGGTCAAACTTTGAAGCTACTTTCTGACATCCCCAACAAACTAATTGTTGTCTCCTGCCTCTGAGAGCCCTCTGAAGTCCCAACGAGTTAGTGTCTTCTCAAGAGATGAGAAAGGGGACTCACAAAATCAATTTATCAGGCTATTACGCATTGTCATCAGCCAAAACAAAAACCTGCTAAAGACAGGAGAAAAAGTAGAAGAAATGGGTCTCTGAGAAAAGGTTACAGAACATCCATCTTCTCTCCTCTTCTGATTGTTTCTTTTCTTTCCCCATTTTCATACCCATTTCCCTCCACTAAAAGACACTTTATGACAAGCATTGTAATCTCTTTAGACCAGAGGGGAACCTCTTCTTTAGGACCGAATCTTTGCATGGCGTGAGTGACAGCGGGAAGGGGTCCAATTGCCACCGAAGACACTAGGCAATAAATCATCCAGCCTGGCATCGAGTGGCTGGACTCGTCCCCACTTCCTGATGGCGACCAGTGCCTAGTGGTGACAAAACAGCTATTGTCAGCGCCCAGCAGCCGCATTCCCCACTTCTCCCCGCAGAGGTTTTAAGTTTACCTAAGGCAAAAGAAATAGAGGCTACAGCATCAGGGAAGAAAAAAGGAAAGGCAAGAGGAGGAACACGTGAGAACGATGCTATCATTGTATACTTAGTCCAAACAATGCTAGCAACTGGAGAAATACCACTGCTTTTTATTGATAATTACTAAACAATCTTTCAAAACCCTTCAGTGAGACGGAGATTTTGTTTGCATGATTTTAAGACTTTCCATTTCCAGGTGACCCCTGGCATGGTGGTTACTCTTTAACTGAGGCAAGGCAGTGCTAGGAGGTGTGCACTGCTATGAGCACAACAGCTCTTCACCAGAGAGAACAATCTTAAGGAGGAAATACTGGATGGAAAAATAAATGCTTGTCACCCGGTTACAAAGATTGGAGCATGTTTTGGATACTTTCAGACCAAACCCAATGATCTTTGTGTTGTCAAGTTATCACACCAAATGCCATCATGAATTTTTTATCGTTCACAATTAAATCACCATAAAGAAAGCTAAAGAAACGTGTCAGGTTTGTTCTGCTGAGAGGCTTGTGCTCTGCTGCTGCATAAAAGACATTTACAGATAAGTTGTAATCAGCTGGAAGTTACATATTAACTGATGAATTATGGTAGAGAGGAATAAAAGACTGTAGTGGGATGAATCTTTAAATTTGAAACCCCTCAGAAGGTCATCAGAGGACAAGAGGAGCAGAATATTTATCACTGCTGCATTTTTATCCTTATTGATTTCCCCCCAGTGTCATTAGGGTGTTTTCTTTAGACAAATGACTTGGAGAACACTAACCATTTATTAATTATTGTTGATGCTGGGAAAAATGACCAGCTCCCTCCAGGATAGCCTTCAACTCAGTGCTCTCACTGAATGGAATGTGGGAGAGGAACCTGGCTTTGGGAATTTGAATAATGAGTTAGTTAACCTGCCATTTTACTCCTCTGTTCTGTTGGGGTAGGTGGAATCTATGTCCATTGGTTTCCTAATGTGCTGTTGTTCTGTATGTCAACAGTCAAGGTTCTCAATCATAAGGATCATTTGGGGATATAAGAATTCAATAGATATATTTACAAAAAACACCCTAAAACTAAAATCTGGATCTCTGTAGTCATTCAGACGTGCCTTTCATTATCATAAGAAATATAGAGATTATATCATCTTTGCAAATATCGACTAGCTGGGGGTGAATAGTTTGTGTTTGAGTGAGTGAGTAAAACATCATTTGTTTTTTCATGATCACCATGGGAAAAGCTGACAAGTAGATTTTCCTGTGGGCTGTCGTGTTTTCATGACAATTTCCTAAGCCTGCATTATACGATTCTGCATATAATGAAACTTCTTCATAGTTTAGTAACAAGAAAAGATATTGCTCCTTTTCTTTTTAACTGTAAATTGATTAGGGTAGGCTCCACGAGCAAAAGTAACCAGGGCTCTTTGTTTTAACATTTTGAATTATTTAATGAAAAGCCTTTGAGTTCTTTGGATTCGCTATCAAACTGCTACAGAGAGTAAATGAGATGAAGGTTTTTCTAGTCTTCATGACAGTTCTATCCCATTTCATCATCTTAACTAAAAAATAATCCTATCTAACTTGAAATCCACAGCAGCTGTAAGTAGAAAATAAATCCAAACCACAGCTCAGACTTGTAACCTAACAGCTATCATAAATAATCAGAACCTATTTGAAGGTGGAAGATGGGACATTAGAAGCTATTTACACTACTAGAGTGATGCCATTGATCAGTAACAGCAACCCGTAGATAAGACTCATATGATGTCATGGTTATTTATGATGGGGATTGACAGTAAAGCTACTATAGAACTTCTTTCCCGACAGCTTCATTCGTTTCTGTTTGTGATGCATTTTGCTGTTAAAGAAGCAATCAATGGCAAAATTGAGGTGATAAAAGTTATTACTGGTTAAATATATGAAAAATGTGCCTGTGTAGATATACATATAGAACATCAACTATGAAGACATTAAAAAATTTGCTAAGTGGAATTTCATCATTTTATTACGTATGTATAGTAAAACCATTTTACATACTTTGATGGCAAACATGTACTACAGTCCTCTTTTTTTTTTCTCATCTCATCAACTTAATGTGACCATGAGAAATGAAGAATTGCAAAGGTTTAACATAATATTACAGGATCTTTTCAGTATTCCACAGCTGGGATTTATGCTCCTTTCTATTACTTCCATTCTACTACATGTCAAATGATACTCTGGTTGCTAATTTTCTACAAAGAGTTTTCGTAGTATGTTAAGATAATATGATGATGAAAATGCTAGAGGACCCACAGAACAAATCTGAAAGGATAGCTCACACATTATATGAAGGATCACATCATCTAATTTGCTCGCTTAAGCTCACTGTTTTTTTCCTGTGTACTTTAGTTTTTATTAGGTGTAGCCCATATCCAAAGTGAAAATTTCATTCCATTTTTGTAAAATGAGATTTATACAAAACAGAATGTTAATTGGGTTGCCTTCATTGACTGAGAAAGATGCAAAGGCAGATGAGTATCTAGGAATGTAATATGCCCTGCGATAATCAGGTTAGAATTAATAGCTTCAGACACTGCGGAGTCCATCGCCAGAGACTGAAAATGAAACCCCACTAATAAACAAAATCTCTATAAGACTCATGTGGATCACAAGAAATTGAAAAGTAACATAAGGGGGTAAAGAGACTGACTGAAAAAATTTCTTTCCTTCAGTGTCCACACAGAGCATAGCCTGATTGTTAAAATATAATGATGTTTTTAGGGCATCACTAGTCCAACTACTGTCTATTAGCAAGTAGCAGTCTAATGCTGATGGCCAATGGTTCTAAAGTTAATTTTCTGTACTGATAGCTGTCATAATTTCCCTAATCTTGGCTAATTTATAAAATCATCAGTACGTTTGTCTGTTTTAAACTTCTGAGACATAAGCCCCAATCCCCAGAGGAACTGGCTTATCTTTTAAACAATCTGTGCTCTATTCTGTATGGTTCCTTTATGTGTACGATTGTATGTACACAGCAGGTCAAAGCCACTACTTCCCAAGACCATTGTTGGCCTGGAACAATAAATATTAGACTTAATTTAGATGGGTCAGAGTTCATTCTCATCCTCTGACTGTCTGTCTGGCAAAACCAGCTGGTTAGTCATTTAATTGAGGAAGAAATAGTCAATGTCAACAAAATGCTAATGAAAAAGTATTTATTTGAATCTTCTTTTAAGCCATGACAAATCAGTGTACAATGCGAACTACATGTAAGTATATGCTCTGTTCTGTTGATCTATAGAAAGAAGTATATTTCAAGAAGTTTACTATCTGCCACAATATTATCTTCTGAAATATAAACCTTCTGCTGTGAACATGGTTACCCAACTAAATAGTGGTATACTTCTCGGTAGGATTCCCTTTCCCCTTTTTCCCCTTTCTCCTTTCCTTATTTCCTTTTTCCCTTTTTTTTCCCCTTTCCTCTTTTCCCTTTTTTTCTCTTTTCCCTTTTTTTCTCTTTTCCCTTTTTTTCTCTTTTCCCTTTTTTTCTCTTTTCCCTTTTTTTCTCTTTTCCCTTTTTTTCTCTTTTCCCTTTTTTTCCCTTTTCCCTTTTCCCTTTTTTTCCCTTTTCCCTTTTCCCTTTTCCCTTTTCCCTTTTCCCTTTTCCCTTTTCCCTTTTCCCTTTTCCCTTTTCCCTTTTCCCTTTTCCCTTTTCCCTTTTCCCTTTTCCCTTTTCCCTTTTCCCTTTTCCCTTTTCCCTTTTCCCTTTTCCCTTTTCCCTTTTCCCTTTTCCCTTTTCCCTTTTCCCTTTTCCCTTTTCCCTTTTCCCTTTTCCCTTTTCCCTTTTCCCTTTTCCCTTTTCCCTTTTCCCTTTTCCCTTTTCCCTTTTCCCTTTTCCCTTTTCCCTTTTCCCTTTTCCCTTCCCTTCCCTTCCCTTCCCTTCCCTTCCCTTCCCTTCCCTTCCCTTCCCTTCCCTTCCCTTCCCTTCCCTTCCCTTCCCTTTCTTCTTTTCTGGTGAAGAATTATTACCCTTATTAATATTTCACACATTTTATGGGTAATACTACCTCTATGACTTCACCCTTTTCCTCCCAAATGGTCCCCAAGTTGCACTTGGAAATGTTATTACAAGACTTTCTGTCATACTCACCAACCCACCCCCCCCCCAACCCCCCCCCCACCCCCCACCCCCCACAGGGAGCAGAGGGGACCATCATGCAGTTAGAGCTGCCCTTTGAGCACGGCTGCTCACTTATAGTTGCTAATTGTTTCAATGAGGGTTAACACAGAAAGCTGGAAAATAAGGTATGGTGACCAGGTGAATCGCAGTTGTGGGATACAGGACCAGCCTTTGTGGTAGCTTATAGTTGGTACTGCATTAATATCACCACTAGGATAAAAAAAACTGATCGTAGTGAAAATGATCATTGTCTAACTCACTAAGGATTGGGTTTATAAGCTGTATTTTCATGCATCGAAGCAGGCAGCCCTGTTCTCAGTGCTGCTCAGCAGCCTCCATTGACTGCAGAAATTATGGGGTGGATAAGTTTCCCTCTTTTGTTTTCACTGTTTCAGAATGTGCTCGACTCCAGCTGGGTTAGGTATTTTTTGGGTTATTTATGCCCAACAACAGTCATATGGTAATGACCCATCTGTGCTTTGAAGCCAACATGTCTCTGAGGTGAACTGGACGAAGAAAGAGGCTGCTCATTGTTAGCTGGGATTTTATAATGTTAAATGGTTGCTGATCATGCCAGAAAGAAAGAGGGCTTCACCTTCGTCATGAGGTGGCTGTCACTTGTGTGTCACCACAGCCCCCCACAAGCACACAGCCCTGCTGTGTGATGCCACGGCCAACACTGCAGCGCTGATAGGTCCTGATCCTAGTGACCTCACACTCGCACCCAACATATGCAAATTATTTAATTATTGCTTGGGTTTACTCTATCTGCTAAATGAGTTCTGTTGGACACAACAAAAAACAGAAAAAAAATTGCTCCAATTGTGTTATCCCAGGTGAGCTGGAGTAGAGAGGAATTGCTTAAATGTTAAAGGAAAAAAGACACCCAAAGACCTAAAGCTTGTGTAGATGTGTGGTGAGTTGGAAACAGTTCAGGAAGCAATCCTTCTCTAGTCTGGATGACCAACTTCTTTGGAAACAGATGCTGCCTTTCTCTAAGGTAACAATTGCAGTTTAAAACAGTTTTGTAAAAGAGTAATACACCCTATCTCCAAGCTCTTTTGGATGTTATAGAGCATGTCCTTTGAGCTCAGGTTTTCAGGGGTTACCTCTGATATCTGGCCACCAGGTTTGCCCATGCGATCCATTTCTAGAGGTGAGCATCCTGCTCCCACAGGAGCTGGAACTGAAAGCAGCTCGGGCACATCACAGGCAAAGTCAGCTCTTGCAAGAAGCAGAAGGTCCCAGAATGAAGATCCTGCTAAAAACAGTGCTCTTGTGGACTGCAGTAGGATATAGGTAAACAGAGAACAAAGATATCTGCAGCTTGGGGTATTTTACCTGGAATTTGTCTATGGATGTCTCCATCCATATCTGCTGCACTGAAAGTCAGGAACTGCTGCCAACTGCTTACCTGGATAGAGTTGATAACACGGGGATGCAGGAAAAAATAGTTGGACAAGTCTGACTTGGAGCTGCTCTCTGCTCTGAAAGGAGAAAGCTGCAGGCAGGCAGCAGAGCCGGCATGCAGAACACTCCTCCTAGGGGCTGCTGGGGCTGCTGCATCAGCCCCAGCCTGACCACCGCAGCCCCTTTGCAGGAGCTGCTGCCTGGAGCCCAAATTAGGACTGCTGAAGTTGGTAATTAACAGGAAGATTTTGGCTGATGCAATGTGCTGCTTTACTCCACAAGCATTTGCTGCCAGCAGTGGCCAAACGAGCACAATTTGCCAATAATCATGTCTGTATCTGGACTCAGCAAAGGATGAGATGTTTCATTCTGCACGTCCTGGGACTGATAATGCTCCTTTACTGCATCCCCTGACTATTCCTCCCCTTCATCACTCTGCAGAAACTTCTTAGTATTTTAGGAGGTTCTCACAAGGCTTCACTTGCAGCTCTGCCATTTTCTGAACTCCCCTTCCTCATTTGTCCTAAATTGCAAAAACACAGAGACAAGGAAGAGTGCAAGAATCTTCGCACAGGAGAGACAATTGTAATAAAAATAAGGGTTAAATATGAGTCCTTCCAACCTCAGTGGTGTCCTTTTTATATATTTTTAAGCCATCTCTACAGTGTGTGTAAATTACACTCACGATTTGGGTGTGTGAATACATCAAATATGCTTTCATAGGTTTGCCTGTCGCATCATAAAAGCAGCAATAAAATTCTGAGAGTATATTATACTTATTAATGTACATTTGTAACATACCATCATCAATCACAAAGTGCTAATAACAGACTTTTTATCGTGTTGAGGCAAAACTTGCCAGTTCTGGCTGACTTTACAGCTACCTGCTTGTCAGCTTGAAGCGTGGAGGAGTGAATATTTCACATGGAAACGTGAGGTCCCTAAAACATCTGGCCATAAACGTGAAGCAGGGGCTGAAGCAATAATAAAGCTTGTGATGGATGAGTCACGTGAAGCTTCCCTCACCAAAAAGCTGTTGCATTTCAGGCTCATTCTTCTCTAATAATAGACTTTTGGAGCCTGGACAATAGCGGGAGCCTTATCCTTATTCTGAGGGTGAAGCCAGCACTGAATGGCAGATCTGGGCAGCGCATGGAGCCATCCTGCTTTTCAGCCCCATGGAATAAGAGGTGCCCTCTTCCCTGGGCAAGGTGCATGGTGCTTCTCAGGATCTGTATGAGAGCACTCCTCCAACTCCCTTTGCTCCTCCCATACCTTCTTGTAGGTACGTTATTGTAAGAACTAGAAGAAGCTACTTCACTTTAGCTGCTTTCTGCTCATGCAACTGATGATGTCACCTTTGCACCACTGAGGGTGTTGATGGTACTGGGAGGTGCATGAGTATCTTCCCCAGGATGCCTCAGATCTCCCCCTGACTGCAGTGGGATCAGTGCCCAGAGCTGTGGGCTTTGGGATCACTCTGATGGGCTGCCTTATTTGTGTGAATGCAATCCCCCCCCCCCCCCCCCCCACACACACACTTGGCCCTTGATTTGTGAGGTTTTTATCCATTTGAGAATCAGGTTCTGTGAAAACACCTCAAAAACCCATTTGCAGCAAAGTGGAAAGTTTTCCCATATCCATATGTTTCCTATGTAAATGTATGTGGTGACCTTGGAGCCATCTAAATCCCTGTGCACATCTCACTTGCTCTCTGGCGCTTTTTTTGGAGAATCAGAAGTAAAATCAAAAGCCTCTTTGAGGATTACTGGAAAGGAATTCCACATGTGTCGGTGTGTGTGCACACAGGCCATTTATTTTAGAGCACAATCTCACTAAAATCAAATGAACATAATCTGAACACGCTTTTAAAAGATTAAAACCCTAAAAGATGAAACTGGAAAGCCTTTTGAATTTTTATAGGGGACAAACAATTTATGTGGTCCATCATGTGCGTTTTCAGACCAGCCTTGTTAGAGCCTATTTCCAGCAGAATAGGAGAGAGCTTCAGTTTTGTTATGTGCTGTAGACCACAACAGGCTATTACAGTCCAAATGTTATATGAAACAATATGTTCTTAGTGCTGTACTTCTGCAAGGAAAAGAATCTCTTCTTTTGAACATCATCTGTCATCAGGCTTTTAACCTTTTAGCCTCTTTCTGAGGAAGTGCACAGCGTCTCAGCTCCACTAGTGCCTGCACCCCACAGGCTCAATTTCACCAACCTCTCCTCAAAAGAGGAATTCTGGACTCAAAATTCCATAGGAACTCCAGAAGTGATCTTGTAGATACAAATTCTGCCCAGCTCTCCTGCACAGTATCAAAGAGATGGATAGAGCAGCTGGATAGGCACTCCTTGTTTTAGGGGAGTAAGCTCTGCCTCTCACCGTGTTCCCCATCCTTATCTTAATGACTCCCCAGTAAATTTAGAAACTGAGGAAATGCTATAGTGACAGACTTAAAGACAGAATCCTCTGTCCTTGGAGCAGATACAAATCCAGATCGTGCCCTTTCTCCTGTATTCTCCCAAAAGTGCTTAAAATTTGTATTCCTTTTGCTTGCTCTAAATCACATCTTCTCTGAGAAGGGATAATCTTCATTCAGTGTGGATATACAACTGATGTGAGTTAACTGGGACTTGCACAGAAACTTAGCAGCATCTCACCTGAAGATAGTAACTATCCTTTCCCATTTAAATGGGAAATGAAAGTCCTAGAAATTAAAATCCACTGTTTCAAAACATGTGCCCCTCGTGTCCCTGTGGTGAGTGGGTGAATCTGACTGTGGCCCACAAAGGGACAGGCTGCAGCAGCATGGCAGCACGGGCACCTTCTGTGTTCTGAGGATTTTTGTACTCTTTCCAATCCCTGTACTATTTTTTTTTTGCAGTCTCATTAGCTTTCATGGCTTGATTTCAGCAGTGTGTCTACATGACATTTATTTGCTTTATGAATTGAGGTTTTAATTCACTTATTTTGCTTTTAGCCAGTGAGTGGATCCATGCTGTAAAGTTTTAAGACTTACTCTTGAAACACTATCTTCTTGGCTAATAAACTGAGACGACGACAAGATCTGTAGTGAATATTCAAATAAATGTGATTACTTCATTTCATGTCAACAGAGGAGGTGAAAAGTGCAGCTCAACTGGCTCGGTAAGATCGGAAGGAGGGGCTGGGAAAAAGCAAGAGACAACAAAGAGATAGTTGGTAAGATTTAGTGGCTTTTTTTCAGCAGGGGTGTTGAAAAGTCAGTGTTGCAAAGTTCAGCAGGGTCATCCAAAGTGCAGAAACTTTCTTATATTCAATGAGAGGAGCTCAATCCATGCTTCCAATATTCAAACGATCAGAAAAGCAGATTGATAGATGATGTGCTGGTTTCACCCAGTCTAAACAAGCTGAAGTTTGCACAAAGTACGCACTATCCTTTTTACATCAGAAGGTAGAAAGTCCACTGTCTCTCACAAACTATGCCTGCGATAAGATGCAGCCTTCAAGGAAATCATAAAAGATCATTACACAGTGATGGTGTTTCCTGGCTCAAGAACCGGCTGCCCCAGATGCAAATCTAAACGAACTTTTCAATCTGCGTCCTTGTTAATAGCAAAACAATCATTTCCAATGGCAGACCTGACAAAGGGTGCTTGGTGTTATTTGTGTGCAGGTGATCAGCTATGCAGCGGGCGTACTGAACGTGCTGTTCTGGCACAGTAGATGCGTGCTCACCCCCAGCAAGGTGTTGTCCCTGGGAGAGGCAGGCTGTTATTTGGTTCATCTGTACACAGTACACAGTGTTTTCCAATTAATGCCACCATGCTGTAGACACAGAGCAATAAGATGTGGTTGTTTACACAGATAAAACCTTTGTCTTGAATGGAAATGTCAGTGTGGGTCTGTGTGTATTAAACTTTACTTTGACTGTGCGTCCTTGGGAGGTGCAGGGCAAGACAGTTTCCTGCAACTGCTGTGTTTGTCTACAGGGATTGCACTCACTGTGGTGTTTGATGAGGGAAGACTTCAGCAGGCGGTGTGCTGACTCATCCTGGGCCAGAAGCTTGCTTCACTAAATAGAAAAATATATTCTCTGCAGGTAGCTCTGGTTTTGGTGGTCTGACATACCTGAGACTGTCCCAGTCACATGGAATTTTTGATGTACAGTTATCTTAGAGCTTCTTCAGAGAGACAGGTATGCTACTTTGCCAAGTGACCACCCATATGTGCCATTGGTATCAAGGTAATGACATTTTCTAACAATGAAGGTCTTGCTTGTAATACAGTGGAAATCTTCTCAATGATATCAAAATAACAGAAAATTGGAAAGAAAGTCATTAATTATCCAAAAACTTCATGTCTATAGAAAATACTGCAGCCAGTTCAATAGATCAATACCTGGTAGCATATAACTTTATTATTTCCCCCAGTAGTTTTTCATTAAGAGATGTAGCTGAATATTCCTGGAGCTGTAGCACATTACAATGAAGAAAATAATTTCTAAGTATGCGACATTTTTACCAAACTCATAGTCTTTTTTTTTTTCTACTCTGGGCTCTGCATTGGTTTCTTTGCACCTGTAGACTGTCCACCTGGGTGGGATGTTGAAGGCAACTTGTTCCTGACCTCATAAAGGTGTTCTTGAAGTGAATGGATAGGGTGTGCAATAGGTCACCAGATTTACATTCTCCTGTCTGCTTTCTTAATGGTTTTGAAGGATCCAAAGAGCTAAAAGGACTCTGACCATGAGCTGGCTGTCAGCTTCATGGCAGATGAGGTGATGCAGATGGGGAATTCTAGAGGGGCTAAAACCCAGTACTAGAAATTCTGTTCCTTCCCTGAAAAAATCCCTATCTGCAGGTGAGACTTTACTGATGAGAAACCAGAAGAAGAGTTAGTGCTCTTGGGCTTCACTACTAAGCTGGTTGCAGAGTTAACACTTAGCAGTGGCTCAGAGGGAAGAGGTAATTATGTGGACCCTATACACATCCATTTGTTCAACAGTAGATTTTAAGGATTGCTGAAAAAAATTGTATTGTTTTTCCAGAAAAATACTCTTGATTATCTTTTGGAGGGTTTTAATCATTGTGGTCTCACAGTGGTTTTCCTGTATGGAAAGGAAAATGGAAAAAGTCATTTGCTGAAAGGACCAAGCTCCCTCCTTCCTGCAGGTTCCTGTGCCTGTGGACTTTTCTGTTCGTGTTTGTACTCCATCTTTCCCAGTCTAAGCAAGAAACAGATTCTTATCTCTCTTGCAGGATGCTGTATTGCTAAAATCATTGTAATCTCCAAAAGCACAGCAATCTTCATGTACATCGTCCTACTGACATGAGAAATCTTTATTTTTCTGATACCCCATTGTAGGAACATGTACAACCTCACCTTTCAAATCTTAAGCCTAGATCATTTGTTCCAGACACGTGATGTAAAGGGCTTTTAAAATACTTGTCTAACCTGAAAATCAGGTGATGAGATTTGTTATCAAATTTATTTGGAAAAATATTTCTCTAGCTTCAGGCTACACATGGATGGTGCTATCCTGGAAAGAGGCACTGCCAGCAAATCATAAGCAAGAGAATATAGAAGGCTACTGATAATAAAAGCTGTCACGAAATGCTGGCTGTAGTGGTTGATGGCCAACGTAATAAACTCCTCCCTTGTTCCTCACCCAGGGAAAAGCTAATTTGTAATATCAGTGTTGCTGTGCTGTACTGGGGGTACAGTTCTGAACAGTTCTGGACTTGGAGAGGAGCACAGCACAGAGGAGGTTTATGCAGCATTTAGACATTAGACCGAGTGTAGGCTGTCCTGAGAGCAGATAGTAGACAGGCAGTTAAAGCTGTTTTTATACCATGTTGATTATGCTTCAGACTTGCCAAGTGGATTTAGAAATAGGATGATATTAAGTGGATTGAGAAAGGAATGGAAGAAAACGTTATAATCCAGAAACTAGATAGCTGCCTAGAGCAGAGGAAATGGTTTTGATGTCAAATGAGGGTTTCATGTGAAAAAAAAATACCCTCGTTTAGTCTACAAAATCTCCCAAACACTGAAGATTCAGAGTAACTGCTTTCCCAACTGATGATTCCACCTGAGAAAGGAGAGGCACTGATTGGAGGCACAAAGGACTGCAAAGAGGGGTTTGCATTACTTCTTTATTTTTCTTACAGCAACTGTCGCCATTTCTCTTGAGAAATACAATTTATATCAGTGCTAAGAAGAGAAGCGGATAGTCTCTTGGTAAATGTATATTATATTTTAAGATTTTTATTTACATACAGCACTATCACTTTTATTTATGGCTGAGAAATGTAATCATCGATTTTCGTTGTCATTTTACCTCTAGAAATAACTTTTCCTTGGAATCCTTCTTGTCTGACCAGAGCACACCTCTTCCCTCCATGTTCTCTTTTTTGATGCCTTTCATAGGATGTTCACGACCAGAAAATCTTTCCAAGTGATGGATGAGCCTCAAAGATTCAGCTTTGGTTCTCTTGTATACTTCTGAGAGCATGACCAATCCTGAAATAACTTGCTGAAACTGCAAATCTGCACTGTAAACTTAGGGATGGAGAGAAAGAATTTAATACATTGATTTCCAACTGAGTCTATTCAAAGAAATAAGAGATGTCCCTCATAGTCAAACTCCTCCTTCCATTTTTCCCCATGATTAAAGATTTCTTGGTATCTGCATGTTAGCTATGGATAGGGCATGGTTATGGGGAAGCCTTTCTCATCTCAGGCAGCTGGAGCTGGATGATGGCTGGACCATATGTCTGTACTTCCTGGCTTTCAGAATCCAGCCAGGGTGAATGCCAGGAGTTTACATTCAGAATATCCAGTCATTTCACCAAAGTGTCTGTGGACCTCAGAATAGACATAGGAAATTGCTGTGAGGAAGACCTGAATAACAGAGATGGCTCAGCAGGTTTCAACCTTCTCAGAAGGTTTGAGAGAGGAGGATGTGGGATGGGATCCTACCTTCCACTGAGAGCAATCTTCTTCACAGATTGTTTCCAACAAGTTCCTCAGAACACTGAGTAAAGGCTGTTTTTTTTTTGCCCAATATAAAGTTTGGTTGAATGATTGATAATGCAATACTACAATGTCACAGCAGTAATTACACTATAAAAATACCAGTGAGAAATTCTTAGAAGGAGCCAGCCCATTCTCCTCTGACATGTAACAGCTACTGTAGAACCAGTGCTAAAATTCCACTTTTCACTCACAATTACCACCGTGACATGGCCTTTCTTCATGAGCTCAGCGCAACGATCAAATCACGCTGTTCTGTGCCTAAGCCTGGCAGTGTAGGCTGCTTTACCATAATCTCTTTCCCTTTTGAATCCAAAAAATCAAAAGGGAAGTTTTGAAACGCTGCGGCTTGCTCTGAAATAGCAATTCCACGGGAATTTTAATTCTGGCTAAGCTACAGAATAAATGCTTTGGAAGCAAGGTCTTGTTCTTCCCACTTACAAACAAGCAAAACGCACGGTCGTTTTAACAGTATGGAGTAATTCTAAACATATGAGGCGATTATTTCTGCAGTTTATTTTTTCACCACGTGGATGTTAAGGGTTAACAGTTCCCCAGCACATAACTGACAGTGGTAATATTCTCCTTAGTCCAAAGCGGAAGAAGAGGGGAGTTGCTTGTTGTTATAAAAGCAGGGAATTTCTGGATCTTAGTAAAATAAACCAGGACTTTGTTTCTTGAAGTAATTATTCTCTGGAGAGAGAATAGGAAAGATGGAGGCAATTAGGAGTGACCTCGCATCGCTGAATTGTTGAGAACTTCTGGATCAGTGGCTGATATTTTCATAACTCCATTTAAGCAAAGCTCTCGTAAGCTGCTGTTGCCACCACTGGAGCAACCACAGGGCTGGTCTCCCCGCACTGAGCAGGGAGCTGTGGGAGCTGCGGGTGCCTGTCCCACTGCCCAACTCACCCCACTTATCAGAACAGCAGGGAGAAAAACCTGGGAACACTTTTCCATAACCTCCGCCTCACCCCGGTTAAGTAGAGATTTCTGTCCTGATACTTTTTTTCTTTTCCTTTCTGGAAACTGTCTTTTGAGCGTTATCATTTAAAAAGCGTGTTTAACTTTTATGTGTGAAGCTGGCAATGAATTACTATAAAGCAAATAAAACTGTCCTAGCAGCCTGAAAGTGTGATACAGCAGATAGCATTCACACCCTCATCTTTGTATTCCCTTCCTTCAAGGATATCAGTAGGCAAACAAGGCTGAGTCTCTAATATGTTTAATAAAGGAGCAATTTCTTCAGTTTCTTGACCTACCTGTGGGAAAGGCGATGCATTCTGCCTGTCACCCTGCTCCAGAGTGATAGCGGCTGCTGAGCAGCTCCGTGCTCTGGGAGTGATGGGTGAAGCACCTCCACACCTTCCAGAAAGCCAAGGCCCCATGGGGCAGCTGGAGCAGGGTGTCTGAAATAACGAGCACTTTTGGAAAGCAGTGGTCCAGCAGTGGTGTCAGCAAACACATGTACTCTCTCTGACTACTGCCATTTTGTAATCTGATGTTATCAATGCCCAGCACAGTCCCATGAAATCTGTTTACCTGGATGGCATAAGCGTGTAAGGGCCCATCTCTGTGCTGCATACCGCTGCAGATGAGGTTACTGTGTGCTCAAAATTAGGCATGCAAAACCTTTCTCATAGCTTTTATGTTGCTTGGTTTGTTTGATGTTCTTCTAGCTCTGGCAGATTGCAGAAATTTGTTTTCTCTTCCAGGGGCCATCACCTTTTGAATGATATTAGAGGAGCTGCTCTGTTCTTCAGAATTGTTTTCAATGCTGTATATTTACTTAACAATTTCTTTTTCTGAGGAGTTGTTGAAAGAACAGGAGTTTGTAAATTATACAACACTAAACAGTGGATACTGTCCATGGCTTTAAGCCCAGACACTGTCAAATACTTCCCCAGATCCTTGCTGGTTTGAGAAAATCACCGTGAATTACAGAAATACAAAAATTCTTTTTTCTTTATTTATTAATATATATATATAGAGAGAGAGAGTTCATTTTTGCATGGCATATTCTTACTTACCTCTGATGCCAGCAACCGGTTTTCAGAGGGGACTGGAGCTGGGTTGCTGCATATGTGCAACTGAACATACATGGTTTCAATTATTGAAAAATTAGAGTGTTCAAAAATAAAAATAAAATGAGTGTTAGGCCTCTTGAACCTCACTCTCTTGCTATTTGTTTTCTTTCTGCATTAGGAGCAAAAATGCCTTCTGTCATAATAATAGTAATAATTCTCCACGCTGTTATCCCAGGATCTCAAATTACTGTGTACACATCCAAGTGTTATATCTTTTAGCTCTCTTGGAAAGCAGGCCTTACCCCTTTTTCCCATTTTCCACATGGAAAAGCTGCACTACAGAATTGCCAGGCAGACTTGGCAGGAAGCAGCCCATCACCCTTACCTCCTCCCACGTGGTCATGGGATGTGGGGGCTTCACCCCCAGCCCCTGTTGGGCAGGATTCCCCACCACGAGCTCATGCAGCTGGGCTCCTGGAAGCTGCTTGCTGGGGTTGTGTGTCTGCACCCAAGGCACGAGCCCCTTGTCCAGCAGGTCGTGCATGGATTGTTGGTCTGTGCACCTTTACTTTGTCCTGGACAAGAGTTAATGGTGTTTCCTTCTCTTTAGGTAAACAGTTCATCGATCTAAGATGGGAAGTTTCTCAGCCTCCTGTTTGGTTTACGTGTATACGTAACATAAAAGTTCCATTATTGAGCTTGTTGCTGGAGTGTCCTTGAACTGAAGCTGTTGTATATGTATTCTGAACTTTTCTTTCACTGTATAATGTCATAAGAATCCATCATTCGCCTGACAAATATTGTTACTTGGGCAAAGCAGGGAAATGTACTTCTGCTAATGTTCATGGCAAATGTAATATCCCTCACCAAAGATGTCTGATGTTCTGTGTGTCTCTGCTCTATCTATATCCATTTAATTATATAATGATCCTTTCCACCAAATCACTCCAAGTGAAGAGCAGCAGTAATAAATAACACAGCAGTGACAGTTGTCATTGATAAAGAGATTTGTTGGGGGGTAGAATAAATTATTTGTGTTTGCAGTTATCATTTTTATAGGTCATAAATTAGCTCACATGACAGACAAAGATCCTCACTTAGTTGGCAGATGCTTATAAATATGCTTCACTTAAGCAAGAGCCTGTGCCAGAACAACTTTTAAGCACATCCCTTAACTACTTGTCCAGGTCACTGGGTCCAGTGCTTGACATTCCTATCAGCTTCCAATGCCACAGACATAGCTTCCCCCTAGACTGGTAGGTTTCCCTCCAGAAAAACACGTAATTAGCAACATTTCCTCCTTTAGGACTGCAGTAGTCACTGAGCTGGCTGTTGCTGTGACCTGATGACGTGGTTCTCATCTCACTGCCCACTTACCTGCAAACTCTCACCCTTGATGAAAAACCTGTGCTCTCCTCCTGAAAAATGCCCTCCAAAGAGTGCAAGCAGACATGAGATGGGGACCCAGCCCCAGTTATGACTGCTAGGTGTGACAGTGAGGAGGAGCCCCTGGTTTAGGAGAAGTGAGGGCAAGTGCAGAGCTCTGATTAACAGTAGGGCTGGGGACTGATTAATCTACAGCTGATTAATGACATCCTGAGAATGACTGAGTCACACAGTGGTGCCCGGACTTGGTGCTGTGCTGAAAACAAACACCTGCCCCACTGAGCAGCTCTGCAGCCATTGCAGCTCAGCAGTGTGGCTTGGAAGTCCCTGGGAGATGCCCTGGATGTGGAGCAGCTTTACTGTTAGCAGTGCCAACACGTCATCATTTCCTTGTGTTGAGGTTGGAATGTGCAGAGCACAAAGTCAGATTGCAATCTGGTATTTTCTAATAGCTACCTGATGCAATTTGGAATATTCACCTCATTTTGCCTTTTAAGGACATTCTTCCTTCAATGACTTTGCTTGTCTTGTAAGAATATTCTTCTGCGTTAGCAGTATTTTGCAGAGTAGTGACAGTAATGCCTACCAGATATCTCAACTATAACTGGATTACAGCTGTCATCATCTCCATTGTCACTTCCTAACTGGAATTTCATTTCATTAACCAAATGCTGTCTTGAATGCTTGCAGAGCAGTGTTTTGAGGGGACTGCTTTTGTACCTGCTGTTACGAAAGTGATCAGAAAAATATTGTCCTTGGCTGCTGTCCTGATTAACCCAGGCATTTTAATGTGGTCATTTGATAAATAGTCACCTGTACCCTGCAATCAGCTCTGCCTTGGCCACTTGGGTTGAACTTTAACAACGAGGTGTCATAATTTCCCATCTTTTGCTTGATTAATGCTTTCTTTGGTGATCTAAAAGGAAAAATTCTGCAGAATTCCTCTGGGTTGGTGAAAAACAGAAGGTGGATCTGCTCTGTGTGTTGGTTCCTGTCTTCTTGGCTAGCTTGGGCTAGCACAGCCTGCATTCAGCACAGCCCTAGTGCATACCTTGGCTTTTTGAATGAACAAGTGTGAAAGCCTCTAAGATTTAACTACCAATGGCGATGCTGCAGGTACTGTAAGTTTTAAAAAGGACATCCTCTGGGATGTCATCCTCTGGGAGTTTACAGAGGGCAGTATAGTATCTACATGAGAGTTTAATAATGCACAGAAAGAACATTTGTCTAAATATTTAGTCTTTGGTATTATTTTCTATAATCTTAAAGGCTCTGACCGTTGTTCACGGCCCTTCTCTATGTGCCTTCTTCCTGCTGATTTTGCTGCTACTGACTTGTAGAGAGCTTTTCAGGTATCCTGTTCAGGTGGACCTTTGCACACCTCAGGTTAGATGTCTAAGAGCCATGTTTCCATCCAGGTGATGAGACAAGTGAGATAACAGGCAACATCATCAGTGTAGAAAATGCCAGCTCTAGCTCAAAACAGATATGCAAACCCATTGTGCTTCAAACAGTTTGTCTGAAGGCTTTGAGTTCAGTGTCTGACATAGTTAAAATCTGGGCTTTAAAGTGCTGGGTCATTAAAATGAAAAAAAAAAAAAGTAAAGCAACTTGTAACAGGTGGGTTGAACTGAGAACAAAGGGCCTATAAAAAGAGCCAGGTGAAGCACTGGAGAGATAAGGAATGATCTTCCTGTGCACTTGTTGGTGTAACTGAAAGGATTTTTTTTTTTTTAAATAGGTGGGGCAAGAAATGATACTAAAGCCTCTTCCAAGAGTACGGCACTAATTATTTCTTCCTACTCTGGGGGACTCATCCCCTGCCGTTCAGTACATTTGGCTTGAGACTGAATTACTCTTGTAAATCCTTTTAATTTGTTCATGAGTTTATAGCTCTGCCATAAACATTCCTCCTGAGCAGCTACTCGCTCGGCAAAGTCCCTTTCAATATTCCTTCGAAAAGCTGCTGCTGTTTTTGTCCTTTGCATGGATTCAGGTTTTTCACCTGTTTGAGTGGTGGAGCAGAGGTGCGTGGTGGAGTGTGCTCTGCTCTCCACACCATGTGCGGATGCAATGCTTTAAGACCTGGCTGCAGTTTCGGGTTCCAGATCCAAGCTGGTCAGTGCTGCAGGTAAGAAAATGACCATTTTTAACTCCAGAATATACCCTTTATGTATTTATGAGAAAAGGGCCTTCTGCGGGCCATTTTCTTGGACCGAGAGCTGCATAAAAACTGCCTTCCACTGGCTTTATCTTGAGGAGGGCATGAATTTCCACTTTAGAGACAGGTTCCAGCTCCTCAGGCTGGTGACATGGGCACACCACCGTGCCTGGTTCCACCTCAGTAGCCAGGAGGAAGCAGGTGAGAAATTCACAGAAGCAGCTGCTCAAAGGAGGGGCAGTACTGAAGAAAAAAAAAAAAAAACAGTTGAAACTTTATTGACAGTGAAGAAAGGTTATTTAGGAAGGGGGATGAAAGGATTGAAATGATTCATAGGACTTCAATGCAGTTGTCTATTCATCTTGTTGTATTATCTGTGCCTTCATCTGCCCGTGGGAAGGGGTGTGTAGCAGAGCACAGGGGCAGGCTGTGTGCCACCGTCCTTGAGCTATCTCATATCCTTTCCTGCACATTCTTGTGACAGTTTGTATTACCGTGAGTCATTGTTTCTTTAAAGCTCATTACTGGCAAGGGCCTGTTGTGAGGCACCTAAGTGGCATTGTGTTATCTGTGCTTAACGGCACTATTAATGTGTGTCATCTCTGAGGTGTCATCCAGCAGAAATGTAATTCTGGATTTTGGATGCTGACCCGCAGAGGTGTGTTTATCCCTTGCATCCAGCCAGTCTTAAACTCAGCACTGTTGAGTGGTGTCTCAGCTTACTACACTAGTATCAAAAGGTTCTGGTTTCACTCTAATTTACTTAGAATTGTGCCATGGGGGAGGGCCACGCAGGGGCTAGATGGAGGAATGTTCCTCAGAAATGAGTTCTCAGGTCCCAGGAGCACCAAATCTTTACATACTGTAGCCCACAATGGATCTTTCTGGTCTCCCACTTTCTTACTTTGAAGATTTTTTCACAGTTTTGTATTACTGGAAAAATAACATGACCGTCACAAGGCGCTAGGGAGCTCTCCTCCTTCAGAGGTGCAGTGGGAGAAGAGGACCTGTCCATCTGGCATCATTCAAAGGATATGGTTATAAGAGCTCCTTGGTGCTTGCAGAAACATGGCCTTCTAGCCCATTGCTGACTTTTGCCTCTTTCTCTCCTCCCAGCATCCCCTGGCATCTGATCTCACTGTAATAAATCACTCATGGGCTATTGCATTACAGTTCTCTACCTGGACTGGGATTTTCTCAGGCTTCATCCATCAAGCATTTGATTCCTCTGGAATACAGATGGAATAAAATGAGTTTGGCATTGCGGAAGAGGGAGTGGCTTTTTCCTCCAAACGTGTTTTTTCAATGCATCCACAGCCTCCAACCCTCCTTCTGCTGGAGATCTTCTTCCTCCCATGAATGGAGGCTGTGGCTTTGGAAGGGTGTTTGCCATCCAGGGCCTTCATCAGACTTTGCTCAAGTGAGTTCAGGGCTGGGCAGCTGCAGCTTGGGAGTTTCTTACCTCTTTTTAATGAACTATAAACTATTTTCACACCTCTGCCTAGATTTCTTTCACACTTCTGCCTACATATTGCTCTGCCTTTTGCCATCATTTCTGACACATGCCTCTGAAACAACATCTTGGACTTGTAATTTTAGAACACTGATTCTTATCATCAGAATAGTTTTTACAGTCTTCTTGGAAACTAGAGCTGTTTTTGATATTTTATTAAAGGTCTTGTGGACAGCTTGAGACAAGAAACTTCCCAAAATATTCACTGTTAGAAAAGGTACTTCTGGCATTAACTTATTTTTCATGTTCACAAAACAATGTTAAAAAAAAGTTAGTTATTGGATACCAGAGATACAGCAGTAACCTTTGCATTTATCCTAAGCTTTTTTTCCCCCTTGTCTGCATAGGTAGTTTAATACTTAAAAGAAGTAAAAGGGAGAAAGCATGATCAGGCATTTTTGTCACCAGTAATGTGATATTTTTCTAGCAGAAGCTTGGGGCCTTTTGCTAAGCCCTGTAGGCAATTGTTCTGGTGGTTTTAGAGGTTTTCTTGGTTTCATGTATGGTTAGGATATTGAAGTGCTCTCTACAATAACTTCCTTGTTCTTCTGTAATTTTCCCTTAGCATGTATTTGATATCAGCAGGCTTGTCCATTCCAATCTGCTCTGTATGGTTTTATGCAAATTGTCTCTCATCCTTCTACAAGTCCTTTCAAGTTAAAATACTGCTTCCTCATGCCCGCGTCTATTACTTGTAACTCCTGCTAAATGACCTGCTAGCCACCCATATATTGGATAAAAAAAGTGCAACCTGTATGAATCAGATATCTCTTATCTCAAACCTGTTTGCATTCTCCTCACATTATGCTTCTCCACAATGCTCATCCATTTAATGTCCAAATACCTGAGGTCTCTTATTTCTGCTCAACGTGCTCATCGCATTTCTCATGGTGAGATGATGAGCAATGAGATAAAAAAAGACTTAACTCTAGATGGTGCTTGGACCAGTAGCACAGCCAGAATAGAGCAGAGGTTCTTTGGGACCAGTCTCTGTGGATTAACTGGGTTTTATAGTCAAGTTTGAAAGGGATTCAATGGCATTACATGAGGACCATGGTTTGTTTTATGATATGAATTTACCATCAGTACTGTGTCTGTAAGTTTGCAATGGTTTAAACCGAAACATTCTTTACCGTGAAACCATCCCACCCCACTCAAGGATGCTGGCAGCCCTTGCAGGGCACTTTCATCTTGGTGCTACACTTGTATGTAGGTTCAAAAGTAAACTAGACTAAGCTGGACAAAACCAAAATAGGTACATCTGTACATTCTGGAATCACTGTCTCTAAACTAGA
This sequence comes from Cyrtonyx montezumae, assembly GCF_038088225.1. Taxonomy (NCBI): domain Eukaryota; kingdom Metazoa; phylum Chordata; class Aves; order Galliformes; family Odontophoridae; genus Cyrtonyx; species Cyrtonyx montezumae. Next base: position 19,325,457 of record NW_027072056.1, read on the forward strand.
GGAGACTGGAGGGAGAAGCAAGAGCTCCAGAAATATGTGTTACCGAAACTACTTTTTCACCCTGTACAAAATTGACATCTCAGGCTTGTGGAGAAGGCTCTTCTCTCCAAAAATGCAGCTGCTATGCTTTGAATCTGAAATCCATCCCTTTAGTGGCAGTTGGGAGCTGCTGAACATATTTCCACATGAAATTTTACTTCTTATCTCTTATAGGATTCCTAAAGACGACTCTTTGTGGTAAGAATTTCTCCTGAGACTTGTTTCAGATTTCAAGGGCATAATGCTGTTCTGCCTTGACAAAGTCTAGATGGCCTGAAGGATTGTGTTAAAACTGTGGTATTCTGGTCTGCACAGTAGCCTAGGAAACTGTGGAGACACCAAGGGGAGTAAGGTCTGCTGTCAGATCAGCTTGCTGGTTGTTGGTGTTGGACTCAGTACTATAAAATCTATTCTCCCATCAGACCTGATGAGTGAGGGTGAATACCAAAGATAGAATCAACTTTTTTTAAATGGAAATAATGTTGTTAATTTTGTCATTTAATTCTATTAGTTACAAGGTACAAGAAAGAGAATTCAATCAGTGGCATAAAATATGAATAATGTAGAGACCTATAACGTATTAAATCAATATTTTTTTCTACTTATGTTTCAGAGAAATATACTTGTCGTGTTTCGTTACATTCTTTTTTGTTGGATGTTTTTATTAATGGGATTCCTTCTCAGATTATTACTGTTAATGTCACAAGAAACGCCATAGGCAGTCCAGATTGGTCATCAACACTACTAATGCTTAAATTACCAGAAAAAGAGAGGTGAATTTATTTAACTGTTGTGGTGCAAAATATTAGTCAGTCTACTACCATGTCCAGTGCTCTGTGTACTTGTGAGCACACTGACTATTCGTACATCTGTATTTCCACAAGGCCTCATACCGTTTAATTTAGGACTGTTTCTGGAGTTTTACTCCCAGTTTAGCTAATTATCAAGACAAGCGAATGTACACAGGAGTCTGTTCCAACCCTCTTCATGAGCAACAAGGCTCTGAAGTAAAGGGGTCTGATTCTTTCTCTTATAGCTGTGTAAATGTACAGTATTACCACCTACCAGAAATGCAATGATTATAAAAAGTTGTCAATGCTAAGCAGAATGCCAAATTAGATTATTTTAGTGGCCCCTTCTGGCCATGTAATCTCTGCATTTAATAGTTCTAGCACTGTAACACACAAGTAAGATAAGGATGTATCTGATTTTATTTTTTTTCTGTTTTGGTTCTGTAGTTACGTTCACTTCTCAGCTGCTGTATATGTGTAATGTTCAGTAAATATGCTCAAGATATATAGGTTGTAATTAAAACAATCCCTAAGAATGGAAGAGCTTAATGGTGTAATTTTTCACTTATGTCAATGTCTAAGGGGAATGGAGATTGGGCTATTATCTGCTAGGAGGCTCTTTTCAGACAGTGCAGTGGAGTTTGGCAAGGTCTCGCTTTGCAGGGGACATTGCATCAATACCAAGCCACAGTTAGGGACGGGCTGGCACAGTGTTCTTTTGCAAACAGCAGCTCAGGTGGTGTTAATGGCACGTGCAAAATCCATATTAACCAGACTAAATTTGTGAGATGGCATCCAGCTCTAAAAGGATAAGGTGGCTTTGGACCCCGAGTCAGGTTCAAGGGTTTTCCTACTGCTCTGCTTCACACCAGACGTGGCCTGCTGCTCAGCCAGGTGTCTGTCCTCTGTGGGGTCCTCCCCCACCCCAGCTCTTCTGGTCTCTAGCAGCATCGACACAACGTCAATGCAGAACCTCTTTTGAACAGCATACAGAGCACAGTGTTCTTGTATCACTGGTTTGCACATGCCACCATTATACGCGTCCAAGGGGCAGAGTAGCACAGAGTAACACATTTGTCTTGTCCTCATATAGCCTGACTTTTCCAAGACTGAGTGCTTCCACTAAAACTAGTCATACAGGATTAATGTCAACAGGGTGTTCAGATGTTCAGAACTGATAAAAAGTGGTTTGCCTGCATGCAGAGCACTGAAGACCACGTTCAAGTTAAAAAAAAAAAAAATAAAGCCCAGCAACATTAAAATAATTAACATACAAAATGAAAAAGGAAAAACCTCCTCAGCTACCTATGATAACACTATTGTTTTCATTTTTTATTATCTTGCTTGTTACATGCCAATGTGAAGCAACCATAGATCGTCAATAAGGATTTTAATTGCAAAGATTTCCTGTGACGTGAGTGTTAATGAATGTCAAGGCAATAACACAAAAGACATTACTTGTTTAATGATTGATAGAACAAGAAAAGCACGAGGTCTTTTGCAGGATAAATGACTACTGTTCTGTGTTCCTTTACATTAGCAGTATCAACACTTAGATCACATGGCAGGAGATAATGGTCTAGGAGATAAAGTACAGAATCACAGTCTGTTATACAATAACAGACATAGTAATGATAATTAATGTGCATTTCTTTGGCCATTCTCATACTTGTCAGCACTGAGCCATTGGGACCAGTGCTTTGCTGTTGACTTAAATGGGGGCAGGACAGAGCTCTTGGTTGGTCTGAGCTTTTTGGCTTTTTCACAGCTGTAAAGATTGTGGACCTTAAAAGCTTTTCTTGTCAGCCAATTTAAGTGAATGTTCACGTGTGGAGATTTTGCATGTTGTAATAGCAACGTACCTCAATTGCTCAGAGTAATGTGGCTGGAAAAATGAGCAAACATGCCGGATGATGGCACACTTCAAAGCAAACCCATGGGCTTTGATAGAAAGGTTCGACATCATGGCACCCATGAAGGGTTCGTCACTAAGAAACATGTACTAGATGAGGGCTTTGTCTGAGAAATGAGAATCATTCTGATCAAGGCCTTTTTAGCACACAAAATTTTAACCCAGATGATTGGCTGAAATCTCCATCCTGCCAATATCCCTTGTAGCTACAGAATGCCTCAAGAGCCCTTCTTGGTGTGGGCAGAGGGCCCAAACTGCACACTCATGTGGTTTGGGTCTGAAGCCCATGGAAAAGTTGCGCAGCTCTGGTTTGGTTTATATGGTTTCTCACACGCTGGTTTCATTGGACACCATGCACTTGGCAACTTGTGACTGCTTTGCACCATGAGGTTTTGAGTGCCCCTGGAGCTCAGCCGAGTGAGCAACTGCCTCCAAAAATGTACTAAATCTGAGCGCCTTCATGGTGAAAATTAGTTCATGGTTTGGCAAAATGTTTGGGGAGTCAGAAAATTATTTGGATGGAATGTGGCTGGTTTAATTATTGGCCTTGAACCACAAGTTAATGGAGCTGCACATGGCCTTGGTTTTGCGAAGTAGCACTGGATAGTGTTTCCTCATTTTGAAAGCTGTGTTGCTTTGCAGTTATCTGCACTAGCATGGGAGTTGCTGTCAGAAAACTGTGCTGGTAGAACAGCAAAAGTTCCCTCTAAACTTACTCAAGTTAATACAGGTTGAAATCTCTGAAAACGCTTTCTTGAACTTGAGCATCTTCGTGGAGTCCAGGCTAAAATTTCCAGAAGTTTTGAAAATCTCCTCGTAACTGTTGTGAGCTGCTTGACACAGTCATGTTTGTCAGCTTTGAACTGAATTATTCGAAATGCCTTTTGTCCTCGGAAAGCTCACCAAAGCTGTGTTTGAGCTTCACTCAAGTAAAGTATGCACAACCTTGTGCCATTTGTCTTCCTTTAGAAAGCGCAGCTTCGAAAGTGTTTGTAGATAAGCGGTTTGAGTTATGGAAGTGCATTTCCAGGTGGACCTGCAGCATGGCATGGATGAGGAGAGCTGTCAGAGACTGTTAGACATGGGGAGTCCTGAACAGTCTTCTTATAAGCTGCAGAGTTTTCTGTGAAGAGACATACACATCCACCATAGCAAAGGTGTGAAACCTCCTATGCCTTCCCCAGCTTCCTATCAAGCTGGTTTTGGGCAGTGCACACATGCTTCTGACCTGGTAAGGCTTTCCCAGTCCTAACCACACATCTTCCTTTCCCTGGAGGTTCTGAAGTTTGGAGCTTAGTCCCAGTTTGGAGGTGACTGAACAATGACAGGAGCTGCCTGTGCTGAAGGAAGGGAGCCTCTGTGTGGGGTGTAGGTGTGCGTGTCCCTGGGACGTGAACGTTCTACATAAAACCTGGGGGAAAAAAAAAAAAAGGAACTGGAAAAGAAACTGAAATTTTTGAAAGCTTTGAAGTTTTCACTCAGAAATATTTTTGTTTAGTTTTTATTTAGGTTGTTCTGAGATATGAAATATTCCAGAAGTTACTACTTGATAATTTGGGGATAAATAGAAATATTTCAGCAGAATTCTTTGAGGCCATGTACCCATACACAAGGCCTTACAGGAGACATTCTGAATTTCAGCTTTTCAAACATCCTTGTACTGAATTCAAAGCCTCCACGCTTTGATCTCCCTTCTACAGAACCAACAGCCAGCCTCTGTTTCATTGGTGGCCCCAGCACAGGCTATGGGGGTGCAGGGGGACTTCTACCTGTCGCTTCCAATTTTAGCATCAGGACCCAGATTCGGGAAATCACTGAAGCACATTCCTGACTTGAAGTGAAGGTTTTTGCTGTTCGTTGCCCTCCTGAAAAGAGATACTCTTCATGGTCTGCACATGTGGCTAACGCTAGCGATGGGACTGGCCCTGGGAAGCTGCTTCTCCTCCAGCACCGTGGAGCACTAGATCCTGAAGCACGCAAATCATCATTCCCATCGATGGGTCGTTGTTGTTTCCAGGGCCAACGGGATGCAGGCAGTGTGGGATGGGGCGGCATTGCGGCACGCAGCCACCGGAACAGCAGCAGCCGCTCCCTCGGGGGCGCGTGTTAGCGCATTAATGTAACGCACAAAGCAAGGGGGCTCATCCATATAAATGGTTGATTTAAATAATGAGGAAGGAGGAAGGTTGTGGTTCAGTGTCAGTACTGATTAATTAGGGCATAAAATAAATAACCCTCCTAACGTGGCTGCTTCCACTGGCACCTACTCCATTAACAGGCGACGGAGTTAATACAAGTGACAGTGTAATTAAGGGTTAGTTAACCAGCCCGTTACGACGTTTGCTTAATTTTGGGGGATGGACCTATTTATGCACACGTTTTTCCTATTGTGAAGAGTTGGACAGCACAGAGCTGATAAATGTTGGTTGTTAATCCCGCCGTTTCACCACTTGTCAGGCAGCGTTTTGGCGCTCCCCGCTTCGTGGAAGTCAGCCACGAGGATGCCAAAAGGGGGAATAATTCCCCCGCGTGCCTGTTTGATGTCACAGCTGAGGTCACGGGTAGGTATTGTGCTCCTATGAGTAAGCACGTTTATCTCATGTGTGGCCGCACAATGAAATGATGAACAGATGTTGATGGTGAGTTTTTAACGTCTTAGCTCTTTTGGATGGAAGTTTTATGGAAATGTTTTGCCTGTTAACTCTATGAGTGTCAGGCGAAAGCAAGAAAATATATACCAGGATTTATAGTTTTCTTGAGTGGATATTTAAAAACAGTATTGCTGCACAGCAAATAACTGCTGATGTAACAAGCCATTTATGTTTAATACTTTGATGGCTGCTGGCCAAGAGCTTCCACAGTCTGCGGTATGGATCACAAATTTCTCATAGAAAGAAAGCAAATACAAAAATGAGATCCCTTAAATTATGATGCATTACAACTACAACTTTACATTAACGTAGTCCTTCAAACACGACATCAAATCCCTCATTTGTTTAAGAGCTTCCACAGGAGTCCTGAAGCTACACTGGCTGCTTTTTAGTATATTTTCCTACAGGATGGAAGGAAAGGCAGAAGAGGAAATCAAACATAGCTGCTATGTGACAGTGATGGTGATAACATATTCTTAATATCTCTTTAGGCCTCTAACCCCTGAAGGGTTTGTGAGGGGGGCTTGTGCAGCCCTGAGTGTAGGTGGCACTGCCAATGCCATATGCAATATACTGTAGTGTGGTGCCTATATGATGTCTGGTACCTAAATAACTGTAAACCCTTCCCAGAGTAACTGCTGTTTATTTATTTATTTATTTTTTTATTTTTTAAGTCATTTCAAACCCATTTACAACCTCACAATGCCTTGGTTTCCCTGTCTGATTTACAGATGAAGTTTCAGCTATTAATACCTCCAAAATGTTTTAGGATTTGGGGTAAACATCCAAATACTATGAGCTCTTGCTAAGACAGCACCAAACTTGACTGTTCAGAATTCAAGGCAAATATCTATTTCTATTTCAGCTTAAGCCAGAGCATCATACTTTTATGTAGGGAGTCACTTTTTTTATATGCCATACCAAGTCACTTTGAATTCAAATATAAAATGAGGCCATCCATCATGTTAGCAATTTAATTACCTCAGTCTATATTTTTCAGAAAAAAAAAGAAAAAAAGAAAAAGAGAACCACCTTTATTATTTGTTGTGTGTATATCTTATTACAGATTCATTGCCTGAGGACAGGGAGGGCTGTCAGCAGGGCAGTCCTTGTGGTTAGAAATGCCGAGATGGGGAGCAGATAAGACATGCAGTCCTTGTGCCTTCTGTTCAGGTCCACTCTGCTCCATGTTTGCTCGAGGCCTTACCTGTTAGATTTGCTGTAATCTTTGTTGCAACAGTGAAATGGTGCCTTGTAAAGCAGTGAAGCGTGACGGGGATATTGAAAGGATCGAATGAGGTAGAAATATGATATTTTCTGTCTTCTACCAGCCCAGGAAATAGGAGTCCTGCTGCTGAATCGGGATTTGGCATTTGCCATCACATTTGCAACGAGAAAGTTGTGAGATTTATTGTTTAGTGCTTACAGAAGAGACAAAGTAAACAATGCTGTCGATTTATCTAATTGTTTAGCCATCTGGTTTCACAGCCACTGAAGATTAAGCACTGAGGAAACGAGGAGATTATAAACAGCAAGGCAGGGCAAGGAGACATGCTTTTAGTGATTAAAGTTTTGCTGGTAAAAGTCACAAACTACCTAGATGCCCTTCAGAGATGCGGCAGATTTCATGGTTTGCACTTTTTTTTTTTCCTTTAAGGGTTGGATAATTTCACGGCCAATAAAATGCATAGCCATAAAAGCTGAGATAATGAGAAGTGCAATGAAAGGACTCGTTTCAGGGCATAGTCAGATTCAACAGGTAGGGTGGAAAAGGAAATCCCAGCATCACAGTGGTGCAGCAGCCTCTTTGGTATCACTAAGTATGAGCTAGGCTGAATGTGGGACACCTGATTTAAGGATTTCTTTCATAATCAGGACCAAATTTTTCAGCACTGTGGTCGCGTTCAGGCTGACAGCATTATGTGCTATTTTCATCACTCAGCTGGTTTTCTCATTTTAACACATTCTCCACAAACACACACAAAAAAGCCAACACAACCCACCTTGTGGGTGCTTGTCACTGCAGAAAAACAACCCTTTTCCTTTATGGGTTTGAATGAGAACAGAGCTTGTCCGAGCAGACTCACAGATAGGTACACAGGTGGGATTTGGCTGGGTTAGCCAAGTCGTTTAAAGCCAGCTAACACTGGAGAAGTTGAAATAAATTTAATTGCAAAATGTTGCAGTAGTAGTGGAGGAGAAATAGATTTTCTGTGCCACAGGTTTGGTGTGAGGAGAGAGATTAATTCATAGATTTCCCAGTGCAGCTCTTGGAGGAAACGCGCAAAAGCATCTAATGCAGAGCTTTTAAAGAGACAGAAAAAAGCAGAGATGCACTAAATAGGAGAGATAGAAGGATAATATTTAAAAAGGACACGACTCAATCATTTTTATTCTCATGAGTGTAAATCTACCCTGTGGAGTAGATGAGACCAGATACCCTTTCATTCCCTCTGTTGTCCTGCATTCATCTTCATTAGGAGTTTCATCCTTCTGGGGTCCAAAGACCCTGGACTTTTGATTAGTTTCAGCTGGACACCAGCATCAAACCTGAGAAACAGTTATTTTGTCTGCATATGTTACTTTCCACAAAAAAAGGCACATCCAACAAATCCAAGTCTTTAGGGAAGCTGAAAATTGGCCTGTAACAGCAAAAAGAGAGAAACAAGCTGACTTGCTTTCTATAAAAGACTTTGTATGTATCAACCCCAGAAAATTTGTCAAGTCAGCACCTAGTGATGGCTTAGCTGCTGGGCTTGGCCAAGCAATATTTAAATTGGGCTCTGTTTTTTACACCTTGATTTTTAACGTATCGGGTCAGGGGATGTGAGGAGGAATGGAAGCATCATGTGAGCGTTTCTCCCAGGGAGTTTGGCCATAAACTCCTAAAACTACCACATCTGTGGAGAATGATCGGGTGAGCATCTCTTCCTCTCTGCCATTGGTTCCTGCAGGAGCCACAAAACACTGGGTGGAGGCTCCAAGGAGCCCTGAGAACCATACCAAGCTGTCTTGGTCTCATCCAGGAAAGAAATCAGTAATAATAAGAAGTGGAGGTGGCATTTAAAGTCTGTCATTGTCTGCAGGTTTTTCTTCCTGTTGCTCTAGCATCAGCTTTGTTTCTTGTTTCTGCATATATTTGCATTATCTGCTTTTATTAAATGCAACTATGTAATAAAATAAATTTTCACGTTCAACATTTTTCAGGCTTTACAACAAAAATTCAAAGTGATTTCATTACCCTAAGCAACATTAACTATGAAATGAAATATTGACTGAAGACCTTAATTGAGTCTGGATCCAGGATGTTTTCCTCAGTAACAGTTTGAAGGCCAGCATCAGTCTTTTGGCTTTCAGTTCCAAGTTACGTTTTCTTTCTCACTGATATATGAGAATTCTCCAAAACTGAAATTTCCCATGTCTACGCAGCTCTACCAGTTCTATAAACCATGATTTCCAGAATACGACAGGATCACACAGGCAGCTAAGACACCAGAAATATTGGAATATAATGAAGAACTGAATCTACTTTCATCTTAACTTCAGTCTAGTGGCTAAACAGAGGATTTAAACGTCTTTTCATGACCAAAGATAGCACTGGGAGCTGAAGTGGAGCTTTTACTGCATGTAAGATGCTAACACACGCTGAAAAGCGCTCCTGAAGTTGCATTACTAAAGCACAAAACCCGAGCCATGCTCGTATCCAGCCCCACTCCTGTGGACTCTGGGAAGCGTTCTCAGCCAGTTTGCAGATTCGAGAGCTGCATTGGGGAACCTGCACTGCTGGGTGTGCTCTGGGAGGAATTCTGCTTCAGGATTTGGTCCTGGTGCAGATGAGAGCTGAGTTGCTGGGGTGGGATGTTAGGGAGGGCTGTTCTGCAGAAGGGACGGAGCACTGCAGCCATCCCCAGCTCCTCTGCTCCTTGTCCCTCTAGATCTGTCAGCATTTGGGGCATATTTGCCAAGTTCAGGTTTTTCATCCACTTTTGGGGCTGTCTGGCTAACCTGGGACAGCCTGAGCTATGCAGCCAACCTGGATAGCTGCTTCTGTCCTTTTGTCTTGTGAATGCAATACTAAATCTGACATAGTGTAAGCAGTTATTTCAGCTTTTGTGCATCCATGTCTGACTTCTTCAGGCTGGGCTGGCTGTCAGCATCTCTCCCTGTTGGGGATACTCCAACATTACAACTGGCATAATATGTGGGTGCAGTTACAAACACTGTCATTCTTTTTAAGGATATCCCTTATAAATATAATTGAGTGCATGTGGAGTGGACCTACCCTTTGTTTTTCTTTTTGATGATGTTTTGCTTTTGGATGAAGAAACACACCACTCTTCTAAGCTCATCAACTCACAGTTTTTAGTTTTTGAGTAAGGCAAAATTGTACATCATTCTTAAACCAAGGGAGTATGAATCTCCACCCATTTATGGAGTGATCCAAAAACACAAATATAGCTTTGAATTTACTTTTCTAGCCAAAAATGAAGATAGGCTATTCCAGCTCTGAGTTACTGCTCTGTTTCAGATTTAGTATCAGCTAACTGTACCATCCAACTATTTTGTGCTGATTAAAAGAAGAAGAAGAAAAAAAAAAAAGTAGAGAATAGAAATACGTCACATCCCTTTTCCCATGCAGAGAGCAGAGGCATTGGGCTGAAATCTTAGTGGAAGGAATGCCAGGTACAGCTAGCAAAACAAAGCACATTTGATGTCGAAGTATAATAAAAGCTGCTTTAAAAAAAAGAATTTGGGTTCAAAGCGGGAAGCTTCCCCATAGGTTTGAGGGAAATGCATTCCCCATTACACCCCATTAAGAAAGGGGAATGCGGCGAGTGCTGGCTCCCCGAGGACGCCCGGAGCACAGGGATGTGCAGGCTGCGGCCCCGCAGACGCTGCCAGACCCTCTGACCCCGCTCTCTGCAGCACATTTGCCAAGATAATGTGTCTTCTGGGGTTCGGTGGGAAGCAGGGGAAGAGGTGCTTCCCTGCGTGGATTTCGAAAGGGTCTGGAATGAGCTCAGCTAATTGTGTGTTTTGTTCTCGTACGTGTTTGCTCATCTCTAATAACATACTAAAAGCTCAAAAGCGTGTCAAGCTTCGCTGTGTTTTGGCATGCTCATTCGTTCCATGACCGCCTTGCGTGCGCCAAAGCAGCGGCGCGCTTTCCAAGTGGTTTCTGGGGAGGCACAGCTGCGTGATTCACTTGAATCAGAGCATGAGTCTGCTGCTGGCGTGATCCGGCGCTGTCTGTGCGAGAGGAGAAACGTCTTCGTTGGTTTTTATCACACAGCCCTACAGAAAGTTAAGTTCCACCCGGGGAACGGCGGAGCACGGCGTTACACCTGCGGGTTCGTACGGACGCCAGCTGTCCCCGAGGGCGTGGGCTTTAAGAGCGCACGCGTTTCAATCTGGGTGACAACACCTTGAAAATGGAAGTTAGTTAAGATGAACCACCCTCAATTAAGTTTATTGGATGAGGTCAGTGGTGGAGGTGACATATATAATCGTGGAGTTAGAAAAAAGGCCCACTCATCTCTGAGTCTGCAAACAGTTCGTCAATAACCGGAGAAAATTTACTGTGACACTCCGTGTGATTTTGCAATATGCAAAATGGACTTAATTATTGGCTTGAGCGTAACGATTTTAATTTGCTGGTTTGTTTCTTTGCTTTCAAAGAAATGCCATCTGCAAGCAGCACCATTACTTTCCTGGCACTGCATTTTCTGACTGAGGCTGCAGATCTCCCTCCTGCACGCGTCGGTACGGACGGCTCTATGAGCTCAGGACCACCAGACCCTGCTGCTCAGTTTCCATTCCCGAGTGGCAGTTTCTTACCCAGTTCAGTAAAGGGTCCATCTGAAGTCAGCAGAGCAGTGCAGTGTTTGGGGCCGTGCCTGTGGGTGTAGCAGAGGTGGACCCCCAGTTGCCCTGCAGCTGGAGGTGATGTTAGTGAGGTGGTGGCAGTGCCTTTTCCTGTAACCAGAGACCAGCTGGTGTGATTTTTCCTGCTGCTCTTTTTGCTGTGGACTATATTAATAGCCAACACTGAATTTTAATAGATTCTCATTTTGTTTAATTGCAAGCTGTGAGCAATGAAAACTAATAATAATTGATTGAAGACTTCAGGTGCTATTCCCAAATTATACGTGTGTGCTATTATCACTAAATTCAATGTTATATTTTAGGAGAAAATTGTTAAGTTCTTGTGATTTACATTGGTGTCAATTATGGGTGAAGTTCCCTGCAAAGGCTCCAGAAGCTTAAAATTTGTGGCAGATTTCTCTTTAAATTCTGCATTTTTTCCTCCCATGTGTGCAGTTCCTTTTTCCCTGGTCTCCAGATAGATGTCTCATTTTGTTACCTTGCCAGTCTTCAGGTCTGTAGGTATTCAACCAGCACAGACAAAACTAAACAGCTTGCACTGCAATTCTTGTCTTCCCCAGCTCCTCAGTGGGGCTGATGAGCACTGGGGACTCTCAAAAAGAATTTGATTCGAACCCCTTCCAAACTATATGGGGTTGAGTAGATTTGAACACGGCCAAAAAGTATATTAACTATTATAAGGGATAGATCATTGTTTCAAGAGTTTATTGAATCTTCAGAATATTTATGAGTACTGCTAGTAATTTAATTACTAAAAGCGGGATAGCAAATGTGCCCAGTACAGAGTTTGCAGTGCGGGCTGTTGGGTGTGCTGAGGGGAGTCCATCAATGTGCTCACTTAGAAACCAGGCATCTGCTCAGTTGAATGGGTTTACACGTTTAGAGTGCAGGGTTAAGTTCATCAGGTTTATCTTCTTCACTTCTTCCCCTTGAAGGAAAGTGAAGGTTCTAGCAATGTGCTGGCTATCAGTTAAGAGTAAAGGCATTGTACTTAAGTGTACCCTCAGGAACCAATTTCATATTTGATCAATCTCTCAAGATGGGTTTAAAATCCAATATTGATACATTTTTTTCTGAGGATCAGAAGTTGTTTGATGATTCCTAGGAGCCATTCTGACCTTCTATTTGCTTATATAAAGCAAACAGTTACAATGATAACGTCAGCCATTTTCAAATCCCTACTTCTTCTTAGTTTATGAAGTTAAAACAAACTGAGTGCTGCTTTTCAATTTCGTTCTGCCGTAGTATGTAGAAATGCACTTTAAGGAAAACTTATCATATCCACATCCACATTTTTCTCATCCACACAAGTGATCTGATGTGACTGTATGTGTTATTCTAAAAACAGGCTTCACTGATCCTTGGCACAGTCCCCTTTATGTATTTCTGACTCAGACACAGACATGTTCTATATTTTTCTCACCTCAACTTTTTTTTTTTTTTATAATGTCATCTCAATTGATTAAATCTGAAATCATCTCACCCACTTCTAAACAAATGAATTGATGAGTTTTCTAATTTTTTTTCCTCGGTATTTTTTCTTCTTGCCCAGTAGCCACGTACCAGCTATATCCTTGTTCCATGAGGCAGAAGTGGTTACTATTAGGTGCACTATATACTTCATTGTGGTAACTGTCATCTGTCCTGATAGAGCTTTTTTTGGTTGCACAGAATATACATACATATTTTCAGCAGCTTGGATGTGTGTTTTGACATATGTTTTCTTAGGAAATAATCTGAGATTCGAAAATAGGTTATATTTGTGGGTCAAGAGCTGTTGCTTTAACTAGTGTTCATGCCTTGTAATACATAAAAGGATGTAATTGATTGCCTTCTCTTTTATGGAATAGTCCTATTCTTGCTGAATAGAGGCTTCTAGCTTTTTTAAAGGTAGCATTCATCTCAATCAGCTCACTTACCTTTCCATTATTGTTACCCAAGAAGTCCCATCATCTCTCTCCCACTTCAAATCGTGGCATTCAGAATGACTGACTTTTGTGTCTGTTTAGAACCATGGACTCATTAAAGATTTTCTCAACAGCAAGCAAAATATCAACTCTTTTGAGATACGCGATAAAATAATAAGAGGTGTGAACTCTGCTCTCAGGAATCTTTCTTACAATTTGGGGAATCTGAAGGTACAGACTGAGGGTCTTTCCTGAACCTCACTGGCACTTATGATGCTTTCTGTAATTTCAGCTAAAAGCCGATTCAGTTTTGGTCTATATTCACTCTAATGAACCAAGCCAAAGTGTTTCCAGAGGCCGTGCCTAATAGCAAGGGCTTGTGCTACTGCATCAGATCTTAGCACTGTGAAATGCAGAATTAAACAGTTAATACAAAATATAGTGTGAGTAAAATAAGAGATCAGCATTTGTTACCTGCTATGAAGGGAGCAATCTCTCTGTTTTTGCATCTTCTTTGAAGCTTATAAAACTGTTTCTTCTCTAATTTACCTCAACAGAAATCAGAATGGCACAATCTAGCATTAAAAGAAGCTGCTTTCAATGACATTAAAAAGAAACAGAGAATGTCTGAAAATTTCTACTTTGTCTTATCATGACACAAAAACAGAAGGCAGAGAAGTCCAGGAGCGAAAGAAATGAGAAACCAGAGCCCTGCAAAATATTTGCCAGGAGGCCCAAATTCACATGGAAAATGCTGCCTGTTGAAAGCTAGGTCGAGGTTTGCAAACTTTTTGCCCAAAACCTGCCCTGATTTATTGTTTTAAATGAAAGCCAGGTGGGTTTGCATATGAATCCAGGTGAGATCCAGTGGCCTCCTGAGGGTTTCGCTCCTTGAGCTGAGGCAATCAGCCCTCAGAGATACAATGCTGAAAGCTTTTCCATGGGCTCCTGCACACCGATACCACCGTGGTTTATACAAGGACAAGGCTTTGGAGTGGCTGGAGGGCAAATTTCACTGGAGCAATGTTGTGTGACAGAAGTGACTTCGTGTTCTCCCACAGAGTGCGAGCTCAGACCCGGGCCTATGTGATATCCAAGGCTTGTGTTATATCCTAGGATGATATAACCTGTGGAAGGCCCTTACATCTGCAATTAAATGCGAATATTTTTTAGATAATATCTATCTCATAATGCTTTATAATTACCAGTGCTGTTTTAGTAGAAATATTTTGCAGCAGAAAGTGAATGTTCCAATGGATTTTTCTTCACATTGTCCTGATAGGTCGATATGTGATTAAGAGTAGCAGTTCCTCTGGAATTTACCAATTAGCCAAGGTACCCCAGTCAAACAGCCACAGCCTGTCCGCAGGCATGCTACATCCTTGGGCTCTCACCTGCCTTCATTCCCAAGCTCCTCGCTTTGGAGTTTAACTGAAAGTTTGGATACTGTTAGCCCTGAGTAGGTCTCGGAGATGTATTCAAAGAGATTTTATGGTGTAATGTGGCAGTGGTTTTAGTGCAGAGATAAACGAGTGAGTCATATGCTTCAGTGTTAAAAGGAATCGATGTCTTGTATCATGCTATTTACTTTATCATCAGTGCGGAAGGGTGGAGAGATGGAAATGGTCCCATTTTTATCTGGGTAGGGAGCAAAGGAGGGAACAGAAAGAGGTGTTCAAAGATTCAGATGAACTAAGTTTTGATAAAAGGAAAATGCTTCTTTGACCTGATAGCACCATTTCACCAATAGAACAGATTCATTCATGAAGGACCAACTTTCATTCTGCTTACACCTCTCCTTGATGTCATTAAAACATACATTGGAAGGGACAGCATGGATATATGAGCCCGGCTTTAAAAATCTATAATAATCATTAAAGAATAGAGTTAAAATATTCATTTGCCCATGAATGGTATAGAAAGACATTAAGCCTTTGATGGCTCTAGGCTTCTAAACAGAGAAACAGGGATTAAAATAGATTTCCTAAGTAAACAGAATAAACAATGCCAGACAGAAGCATGAGGACTTTGTCTTCCACACCATGGGTGGCTCCTGTGGCTTTGGAAGTACCCAGCCCAGAACCTGTGCCTGGCCTCATGGGGCTGATGTCTGACAGTCGTCCCAGAGTGTGGGGACATCACATTTGTCTGAGTGCTGTCTGTCCCACATTGCAAATTAACTTGAGGAAGCCCACGCTACTTCTGCTCTGCTGTCTCAGAATTGCACAGACACAATTCAGAGCTAGGTAATTGTTTTATGGGTTACTTAGCAAATCCAGATATATTTACTTAGCATAAACGTGCCGATAAGTGACTACTGAACAGGGACCAGAATCCTGTGCTGGTCCTGAGTTCAGGGCTTTATGACATAATCCTGGGTACAGCAAGAACGATCTTTGAGATCATACTGTTTGTTTAAACTAGCATCCTACATCAGCCACCGACTTTCTCAAAAGATTAAGCTGGGGTCAATTAAGTATTTTAATAACTGTTTTTGAAATGATAATTAATCAGTAAACAGGGTGGACTGATGTGTCAGAAAATGAGGCTGATTGGTTGTGAGAGGATGTATGTCTGCTTTTGACATTTGCTGGGAAGGTAATACCTAAAAATTGGACACACCTTTCCTAGATTTTGACTATTTGCAAATCTGTTGGGCAAGGTAAGTTCCATCATTAACCTTTAATCTTCTAGAAGCAGGTTGGCTGGAATCTATTTACTTTAACTAGCTTGCTCACTGATAATGCATGATTTTTAGATTTCCTTTTGTGCATTCCTTAGCTGAAGAAAAACACAGCTGTGTGTGAGACAAATTCTATTTATTTTCTCGTTAAGAAAAGTACAAGAAGATAGCATCATTGGAAAGCTAATAATAAAGAACTACTAAAGAACGCCCTTCATCTGTTTGCTCTGTCACTTTACGAAGGCTTTCCAAACAACCTTTTCAGATGTATTAGTAAGGAAAGATATCTTAAAAGTCAAAGGAAGACAAAGTTAATGCATTTATAGAAGTACCATTTCAGATAACATTTTACCTGAGTGTTTAGTTTAGTTAAATATTAGAAAGGCAGAGATAATAGCGTTGTTTGTATTCATAACTGTGGAAAGTTGCATTTTCAGGGCACTGAAGTGTAAGGCATATCAAAGGTTTATCATCCAGGAATGTGTGGGGAGCTGTGCACCCAGCAGGCTGTGGGCCGCTCCCTCCTGTGTCCTCAGAACTCAGGGGATGCTCCAAAGCGGACGCCAAAGCCCTTTCTGCCCCATTTTCTCTCTGCTGTTAAATAGTGGGAAGTAGACAAATGGAGGGATGCCAGCCAGGGACAGTGGGAATCTGCTTGAGTGCTGACAGATCTGCCTTCTTGGTTGAGGGAGACTCAGTGATGCACCATGGAGAGGGAGATGAGACAAAAGTCTGGTCATTTTAAAGGTTTTCCAGTGGCCTCATTTATAGGCCATCATTACCTCTCACACGCAAATGAAGCCATGCACCTCCAGCATTCCCAGCCCTTTTCTGCTCACATGAGTCAGTGGAGACAGCCCATGTGCAAACTTCTAGCAGGAGCCAGCTGTCCTGCCAGAACTCCCAACCAGTCCTTTTAGACTTGTTGCTACCCTCAGAGTCAAATCTTCAAATACACTGTGTTGAAATGATCTGACAATAATGGCCCTGGCTAAAATATGATGCTGTTTTGTCTGAGTGTGGTTTAAACTGCCATCTGCTGGCTTGCAGTTTTCAGGGCCAATATTAAAAACAATTTTCTGTCTTACAGTATCTCTCATTCATATTAACATAAAGTAGTCTGAATATTACCTTTCCTCCTGTGACGTGCAACTGAGAATTGCACAGAGGAGGAGAAATGTGTCAGAGTGCAAAGGTAAAATCCTGGTGCTTATGGGTAGATTCCTCAGTGATGTTTTTGCTCGATTTACTCATAGAAGAGAAGTTTAGTCGCAAGTGCACCTTCTCTTGAAGTCAGTGGGAAACACACATACACATGGCGAGCTAGGACAGTTGCTTGGTTTTTGCTTATACAAGCAGCTTCCTGGAACATTGCTTGGGAATTTTGCCAGAGAAAGGACCAAGATAGCCCAGCTTGCTTTATTTGGAGTCACTTAATAATAATTAAACTTTTTCTTTTCCCTTTCTCATACCATTTGGGAGAGGAAACTTCAACTATTAGTCTGGAAAATTGGCAGTCACTTGAGAAGGAGAAGATTAATACCAATAGCTGCTTTGAATTATTTTCCCATTAGTCGTCTTTTAAAACTTATGAAAAATCAAGGCATCCCTGTCACTTGTAGCTCAGAGGCATTGGCAGGACCTCTGGAGGACATGAGTAGTGATGGGGTGACGTACTGGATCGTGACATGAGCACCTGCTGGGAACGGAACAGGATGCTCAGCTGGGGGGCAAAAATGCTCCGCTATGGGGGATGTTACAGCCCCGTTACAGCCCCATATCTCTGCTGGCCAGGAGTGGATATAGACCCCACAACCCCAGCCCACCAGCATGTGCTGTTCGGTCAACTTGGGAAACTCTGGCCATGTGAAAGACCCTCCAGCTGCAGCACTGCTGAGTCCTCGCACCTCTTGGTTGACACGGGCTGTGCAAACCGAGAGAGGATTATAAAATACCTTTCATCTGGGGCATCTCAAGACACTTGGCAAACATTGAGTCATTAATTCCCCGAGCGCCCCTTTGAAGTTGGCAGGTATTATTGGGGGAGTGAAAGGGAGAGCGGTGGCGGCTGCGCAGTGGCAGAGGAATGCGGTGACGACATCGATGACATGACTAATTTATTTAGTAAACTGAGTTTAGCATGGTAATGAGGATGTATTTGCCATCATCCCATCAGTCATCAGATTTATGAAGCTCTCTAGGCAATGAGCTCTGCTGTGACTAAGTTTAGTTTGATTTGTTCAATTAATTCTTCTAATTCATTTTGACTGAAGAAAAACCCCTAGGATTGTGTGGCAGGTCAGAAGGACCTCAGTAACATAAATGTGGGTGTGCACGCACCTGTATATATGTCTGTTAATCTGGGAAGAAACCTGTAGTTCTGGGTGTTTATGACTGTAAAATACATTAAGATTTTATTTTTACTTTAAATCAGTTTGCTATTTTAATCTCTTAATTTTTGTTCCATAAATATTAACATTTTTGGTCTAATGCAGACCATTTCAATCCAAGGTAGAGGTGGGTTGTTGTTGTTTTTTTTTTGCTTTTATAAATGCATATTACTCCAAGGATTTGATAGCATTTCTGTTCTTGCTTTGGTCGAATTCACTTCTTAGGATGCCCAGCAAAGTAATATCCAAAGACTGAGTCTGCTATGTCCTGGTTGTCTCGATGTGTGTAGAGCTGGCTCTTCATCCGCAGGGTTCACATTTGCATTATATATACTTTGAGGAGAAAAGGACACCACTAGGAACCAATAAAAGCAATGGGAAGCCAATGGGAAGTTGCTTTTCCACATCATGCTCGGGGTTCATTTCCACCCCCTCACCCGTTTCCTTTTTGCACTTTCCCTTCCTTTTCCAGCTCAGCACCAGGTGAGCTTAGGACAGTCCTCCAGTGCCACCAGATCCACAGCCAACGAGTAGATTATGTCAATCCAGAAATGAAATGTGGTGTCAGCTCTGACTAATATGAGGTTGCTCATATTGCCCCTTTGTCTCTAGAGCTTTAGGGTGCTCAGCCATGGATTCAGCCAGCCACTGCCCATAGTAACCATATACACAATGCTGTTTTTATAGGCAAACTTATTTGCACAGATACAGGGTCACTCAAATAGCAGATTTCTTTTTGCTGCTGTCTCTCAGAGCAGATAATCTGCATCCTCCAAATAGCACTGTGCTCTGCCCCGTCATGGATCCTGATAAAGAAATCTACTCCTAGGATGTTCTAGCAGGTGACCAGCAATGAGAACTAGAGATATAATACTCACAGATTTAACCAAGAGCAATGACACTACTTGCAGCCAAGGGGAGAGTCAAAAATTATTTGCCGGAGTGCCAACACACATTCCCTAGTGGGTAATTGGAAAATGAGAACAGCTTGTCACAGATTAGCCCAATTTCTAAAGCAAGCACTAGACAGACTGATTTTGTTTACGAGAAGGGAGCATCTCATTAAAAGTCAGATTTGGGTTTCAAAGTCAGTTATTTAGAACTTTTGGCTTGTGTGTACACATCATTATCTGCGCAGGGCTCCGAAGCCTGGCTGGATTCCACTGAGGATGCGTTAACCCTGACAGAGCCGAGCACA
Source organism: Cyrtonyx montezumae (assembly GCF_038088225.1). Taxonomy (NCBI): domain Eukaryota; kingdom Metazoa; phylum Chordata; class Aves; order Galliformes; family Odontophoridae; genus Cyrtonyx; species Cyrtonyx montezumae. Next base: position 19,344,914 of record NW_027072056.1, read on the forward strand.
GCGTCTCCCAGGCTGACATCTATCTGTCCCTAATATCAACACCGGCTTTACAGAAAGCAGCTGCTAATGCTCATAGGTTTGAGGGCTTTGGTAAAAACGGTTTTCATTACCATGTTTATTTTATGAGATACATAGTATATTCTGACGAAGGCTTCTGGTAGTAAATCTTAAGGTTTTGGCTTGGCGCGTTTCTTTGTGTGCTGCAGAAGAAACCGTGCCCTGGGCCGACCCTTGCAGCCTGAAGCTGCCCCTCCCTGAGATGTTACTGCAGATGCACATCCATGAGCCCATACGGTGGTGCAGACAGACAGCTTGGGGCAGGGAAATCACATCCTGCCCTAGCCAAAGCCCCTGACACTGAGTGCTGGGTGCTGCACATGTCTGTCTAATCAGTGTGCCAGTTCCACAGAAACATACGGAGGAAATTCTTTGTAGTGAGGGTGATGGAGCACTGGAACAGGCTGCCCAGACAGGTTATGGAGTCTCCTTTGGAGATATTCAAGATGCATCTGGACACTTACCTGTGCTATCTAATGTAGGGAACCTGTTTTAGCGTGAGGATTAGACTCAGTGATCTCTAGAGGTCCCTTTTAACCCCTGAAATTCTGTGATTCTGTGGTCTGCTCTCAGGTGCGCCTTTCCTAAGTCACTTTTCTGGTTTCCTTTGCAAACCCTTCAGTACTCATGGAAACTAAGAAATGGATGATGCCGCAGTGAGCATCTCCATCGCCCTGGGTGTGTTTCCCAGCACTGTGACTGCAGCAATCCTCCCACACTCTTGAGTGAAGTGTCTCCAAGAGAAGAAAGGTCTACTGATGGGTGTTCTTCTGTGAAATGAAGTACAGGAGGACCTAGATCTGTGTGTCATTGCCACTGAAATGGGAGACCCCATAACAGGTGGACGTGTCTTTCCTTTTCTCCAGGAGGGAAAGTGAACAGCAGGAAGGGGAAGGGCCACTGTAGGCAGTGCCTGGCACGACCTGCTTTCACTCTCCAGAAAGCAGTTTCCTCCTTATCTTTCCACGTGATCTGGAAGCCTTAAAAGTGATTGCAAATGCTGTGGACTTTTGAGTCGGACTTTTGAGTCAGGTCACATTCTGGTGGAATGTGAGTAGGGAAGGCCACCCCTGCAGGTCAGGTGACCTCTACAGATTCTGCAGGATGAGAGCAAGAAGGCATTTTGCTTTCTGCTGTGGCATTTCTGCATGAGCTGCAGCTATGAGACACATTGTCCCCACTCACATCTCCCTCAGAGCTAGTCCCAGTGCCATGGATCTATGTGCTTGTCACCAGAGCTTCTGCACATAACAACACGATGCATTGCAACTGCCTTTGAGGAGCATAAACAATCCCAGCACACATAGCACTCGTGCTTCATATAAATATTTTCAAAAATTGAAGATTCAAATCACAGTGCAACTCAGCGCTGTTTATTTCATAACATTATTTTTATTGCGGGATGACTTATATATAACCTTGAATTTCAAGTTCAGTGGAACAGGCGAACTATTTGTTTAGAGGGCAGGACGATTAAAACCATTTTTTTTCCCTGTTTGAATTGGATAAAATTGTAATATATCCTTTACGTCACAGTAGCACCCTAGTGGTTATCATATTGCATTAGTTACATGAGTTCTCAGTGAACATTAGACAGTATATACTACTTCCAGTAAATAGACCAGTCATGCTTATAGTTACATGGAAAACTCCAGGAAATTTGTGATGACATTCCCTGCAGGTTAGTAATTCGACCCGTTATTTATACTGGTTTGATTTGAGCTTTAAAATAATCTGGTGAAACTAGATAAGGCTCAGCATTCTCCAAAAACTTTCTTTCGTACAAGTCTAGAAATGCCTTAGGCTAAATATTTTTGGGATTTACCGAATTCCATCAAGAATTTTCTCCTTATACCTCAGATGAAACTGATAAACAAACAAAATCTCCTTGAACATAATGATTGGTGATTATTTTTACATCCACTTGTACCCATAAAAACGCCCAGCACTGGGCAGCACCGCCTCAGTTTCTGCCCAAGGGCATCTCTGTGCTCCTGCCCCGCTCATGGCCATGCATGGGATGAGGGCTCTTTCCCTAACTCCACGTATCCACCAGAGATTTTGCACCAGGCAACAGTTAAATAACGCTGCACACTTAACACGTGTCTGAGCATGTCCGTCCTGATTTTGTGGAGCTCTTAAGTATCTGCTTAAATTGATGCATATGCTTAAGCTTATCCCTGTAGAGTTAAGCATGAAAAGTATGTATTTAACCTTAAACATATGCTTAAATGCTTTGCTGAATGGAGACCATAAGGCCTAATCCAGTGATCATTTAAACCAATATCACATTATTTCTGTGGCTGCTGTGTGTGTCCATTCATTGCATGAGTACTGGAGACAGATGAGAAAAAGTAGCAGATGTACCAGTGCTCTCTTGACATGGAGACTTTCATAGGCAAACCCCTTTTAATTTTAAGTACCCTGCTAAGCCATTTTTGAACAGACAGGCCGTGTCAAAATACTGCTTTCTATAGTGCTAGAATTGCAGTATCCTTTTTCAGTTTTCCCATTGCATCTCACTGCACTTGCCCTCTGCATTCCTGCACACAGCATCTCAGCTCTGTTTAATACAAAACCTATCTTGCCGTGGAAGGAACTATTTGTTCGGCCCTCAGATGTCTCACGGAGTGTGGTTTACTGACAACTGAGGCTGAAGCAGGTGATTTTCCAACTAGAAAGCAAAAAAAAAACCCAAAGAAAAACCAACCCAAAGTACAGCTCCCCATGCCATCTCCATGGCCTCGGAACTGGTGCTGGGACCTGCGGATGAGGGAAGCCATTGGGTGTTATTTCATTTGCTGACCAGATCAATGTTGGCTGCTAACGCCCCGTGACGCACAGAACCTGCCTGACCCAGGTGGGCTGTAAAAAGGTCTCTTGGATTTCTTCCCCCTTGTATCCATCACCAACAGCTGAGTCCCTAACTGAGGAAGGTTGGAGACATTTTTCTGATTCATTCAAAATAGCCAAGGGGGTCTCATATGTGTGCGTGTGTAATTTGAATTTAAATAAATATTTCTTTAACAATTTACAGCCTCTCTGTGCAGGCTGTGTAAAACAGGACAGGGTGTACATCATGGGGCAGGCAGAGCTCCTGCTGACATCTGAAGAATCATAGCATAACGGAATTGCTCGGATTGGAAAAGACCTTCAAGGTCATCAAGTCCAACCTCAACTTAAGCATACTACTCTAACTCTAACAACCCACGCTAAATCACCTCTGAAGCCTCTTGGGCTCTCGTTTGGTAGCAGAGAGACAGATATACCCCACGTTGTTGGACTTGACAAAGTCATTTGCTCCCAGGGTGGGGAGATGCACGCCAGTTTCCAGGATGAAGTGGTTTTTGTGGCTGCATCACAAAGCCTTTAAAGAGGCCAGTAATGGAAACGCTGACAAACGGTGCCAGAAGTGGTATGAAATGAGCAGCACTGAAAGGTCTTGCAGCTTTCTAGGAAGTTTATGGACAGTTAATGATTTTGCCTGGCTTGACGAGAATTCTGCTTTTTGCATCCCACTGCACATGGAAGTCAGGGGCAGAGCTGGGGGTGCCACCTGCAGCATCTCAACCTCCACTGTGGGGTCAATGGCTCTGAGCTCCCCGCTTGCTTTCTGGGATAGTGGTCAATGCATTGTTTTCTTTCGTGTCATTTCCTCATGTGACAAGAAACATCCTCACAGTCCAATGGTTCTTGTTTTAATTCTCTTTGGTTTTATTTTAGTTCTTATTTCTATTTTTATTAGCACAGGATGCCGAGAGTTGGAATCACTGACCCCGGAGCTGTTCAAGAGCTGTGGAGATGTGGCACTGAGGGACGTGGTGGGGAAGGGTTGGGGTTGGACTTAGTGATCTTAGTGGTCTTTACCAGCCATAATGATTCTATGATTCTATGAAAGTCCCATTAATTCTTTTCTATATGGATTGCCACTGAGCATTTTAAAAAGTTACGCCTCCCACTGAGTAATGAGGCTAATTTATGCACGTGTGTAACTGCAGAAACACAACGGATATTGAGAAGGGTTGTGTTAAGCAATACAGTACAAATAGCTCTGGGCAGGAGATATGGGATGCTTCTGCTCTCACCAAAATCATCAGTTCTATTGGGAATAGAGCTGAATTTTTAAAATGCCCCAGTAAGAGCCCAATCCTGTGATCTCTGCTCACATGAGAAATCCTGTTGATACCGGGGAGTCTATTTGACTGACTAAGGACTAATTCTGTGAATAAGGATTTGCAGGAAACAGTCTTATCTCCTCTGCATACCACAGATCCTGGTCTCTAAAAGTGTTTGCTGTAAGCGCTTATCATTTATGTAAGTGCCCTTCAATGGACATTCATATAATGGGGTAAATATTTAAAAAGTGGTGCAGTGCTTTAGCTATGCAGGGCTGAAGGATCTGGCTGCTGGTGTCAGAGCTATAAAGGGGCCTGGGAACCACCTGTGCAGGATGGACCTCGGCTCTGGTGCCCTAAAATCCGGGTAAAAATGGCTCAGAAATTAGTGTGGTTGCTGAATAATAAAATGTTGGCAGTGGCATAGATGGGTAGGGAGGGAAAGTTCAACATTATAAATAGCAGTGTTTCAAAAGGAAATGAAAAGGGTAAAATATTTTTAGGAAATCCTGAATAGTGTGTTTTTCCCTTCTCTTTCTCTCTTTCTCTCTTTCTCTCTCTCTTTCCTTTCTCTCTCTCTTTCTTTTCCTTCCTTCCTTCCTTCCTTCCTTCCTTCCTTCCTTCCTTCCTTCCTTCCTTCCTTCCTTCCTTCCTTCCTTCCTTCCTTCCTTCCTTCCTTCCTTCCTTCCTTCCTTCCTTCCTTCCTTCCTTCCTTCCTTCCTTCCTTCCTTCCTTCCTTCCTTCCTTCCTTCCTTCCTTCCTTCCTTCCTTCCTTCCTTCCTTCCTTCCTTCCTTCCTTCCTTCCTTCCTTCCTTCCTTCCTTCCTTCCTTCCTTCCTTCCTTCCTTCCTTCCTTCCTTCCTTCCTTCCTTCCTTCCTCCCTCCCTCCCTCCCTCCCTCCCTCCCTCCCTCCCTCCCTCCCTCCCTCCCTCCCTCCCTCCCTCCCTCCCTCCCTCCCTCCCTTTCTCTCTTTTTTTCTCTCTTTTTTTTTTTAATTTGAATAAACTATTTTGCATTGTTCGTTAGCCACAAAAACTGCATCTAAGAAATTATTGAAAACCAGGTGATGCCTTTGAAGAATTTTTAAATGAACCCTAACCGCAGCCTACGGCTACTTGCTCAAAGTGAAAAAAAAATTAAGGTGAACTAGCCACTGTTACTAAGAGTCAATTGACAGAACACATGGGTCATTAATTTTGTGTCCTTTGTTTTGTCAGTTTGTTTTTGTGGGGCCTGGTAGAGAAAGTAAAACCAGCCAAGCTGAAAATTGTCTGCTCTGTAGCTGATTTCCCCTCCCAGCATGCCCTGACCCAGGGGAGGGGGCTGTGGGGCACCCGGCCTCCTCTTTCCATGCTGAGCACAGGGGCTGCCGGCGGTCACTGTGTGCTGCGGGGTGCGAGGTGTCCTGGGGCAGGGCTGCAGAGTGCGCGATGAGGGGAAGGATCCCACCGTGCTTTGGGCTGGGAGTCAGCTCTGGGTGAAAGCTGGGAATAAAGCACGGTCGAAAGGAAATCCTAATAGCAGTAATAACAATAATGCATGATTAACAATAATAAATACATACAAATATATATTATATATATCTATATAATCAGGTGTGGTCAGCACTAATCCTGGCACCATGTCCCAGAATGGCCTCTCCAACCCCCAGAAGGCTGTGGACATTTGTGTGAGCATGCACATCTTCAGTATCCCCACTGAAATGACCAATGCTCTTGTGTGTTGTGGGTTAAGGGGTGTCTCATTCAGGGGCTGGAGGCCAGGTCACTGGCACAGACCTTGCCTCAAGTGCAGGGAATGAGTAGTCTGCATCAGTTTTCCCTTTAAAAGACACAAGTAGCCAGTGGCATTCAGAGAAGGCAAGTATTACATATTTGCAGCCAAATCCCATAAAATAAGCAAACAAAATACTTCCTTTCTGTAGCTGCTATAGAGTGGATAATGGGCAGCAATCAGATACAGCAGGCAGATGCTTTCAGTTTTGCCTTCCCAACCATGGGACACCTCCCCAGACCTTCATGACCACACATGGAATCATCAAGGCCGGTAAATACCACTGAGATAATCTAGTCCAACCCATCCCCACCATGCCCACTAACCATGTTCCTCAGTGCCACATCTACCATATAAAATTGACATCTTCTAGTCTCTCCAATAACTTACTTAGAAGACAAACGTGAATTCAGAGCATCGTTATAAGAAATTAACTTGTTCACAATGCCTACCACGTTTGGGTGGATTATTGAATTCCTTCTCACTTTTGGTTTGAAACACCATTTTCTCTCATTAGATTGTTTGCCGGGTGTTTGTAGGCTGGTGTTATTGCTGGGACTGAGAGAAATTAGGAGATGTAATTTAGGAGTAGAAATAGGGCCTATGGAAAATATCCATTTAGTGATCTGTCAATAAAGACACCAGAAAAAAGCACGGCTCTATTTGATTAAATGCTCTTGGAATTACAAAAAATGATCCCTTTAACTCCATTATCTTAACAGTCATTGGGAATAAATTGCAATTAATTGAGTAGCCTTTAATCCAACAGTTAAAATTGATTTTGGCATTATCTTCTGGATGCTGGATGTCGATGGGCAAGTGCTAAAAAGTTCTTTCTTCCTGTTGAAGGATTGCTAGCATTTTTGTTGTATAATTCAGTATTGATGTCGCTTAATATTTGTTTTTAAGAGACTAAAACAGTTTGCTGAATCACTTTCATGGTTCATTAAAGCGAAAGCTGCAGCTTCTGTTCTGACTGCCTAGATAACATTTTCAGATAAACACAATTTCCTGGAGTTTGTGGGTTTTTTTAATGTTTTTGTTTTGTTTTGTTTTCTCCTAGGTCAAGCCCAGAACCTTTACCTTATGAAACAGATTACGCTTTCAAAATATTGTATGTTAAGTGTGTGTTGTTGCTTGTTATCCATAAATCAGATACAGAGTCCTAATGCCCAAAAATGTTCCGTTTGCTCTAAGGAGAAATGTTCACTTTTATATAGGAAAAAAGTCTTGGCAGACAGGTTGGAAGTACCAGATGGAATAGGTTGCGCCACATGGATTATAAGATTTCCCCCCCCCCCTTCCCTTCCTATTGATGTCTTAAATTGAACATGTTCCATCTGTCTGCTCTCAATAATGAATAGTTACTTTTTTTTTTATTGTAAAGGTAACAAATTCCATATAGAATAAATTAATTCAAGCATGTAATGGAACATGCTAGGACTGTGTGTGTGCATTGGAATTATGTGTAGAAATCTAATATAGTTCATGAACTGCAGCAGGTAAGACCAGTGGCAGAACTGACAGCTAAAATTTGCCATTGAGACGATGCTAGAAGTTTGCAGAGAGAAGCTCAGGGCTGCAGAGGAAGAGAAGTGCAGTCATGCCACAAGTGTTTATTCTATTGAATAGTACTTGGATGTAGGGCTTTTCTTCGTGTAAGGTCCTCTTCTGGGGGTGTAAGCAGGCAGAAATGTGTGCTTTACCCACACGGAGGCCTCTTCACACTGCTGGAAGGAAGCAGACTGTAATGTGCAGTGGGCTCTGGCTCTCCCCGCGCCCTCTGAAGAGGATGAACATCGTGCTGTTAGGCTGAAAGCACTCCTCATTTCTCCTAGCTGGAGTCAGGCGGGGGGGTGAGGGGGTACAAACGCAAAGCAAATTCAAGTGCACTGTGTGCTGAAGCAAAAGCAGTGCGAGCTCTTAGCGCATGGATGAGCCACTGGGCTTCAGGCACGGACATGGTGAGGGAGATACTCCCTGCTTCTGCCCATTTACTTTCCCTTCTTTGCTCTGCTGTGACTTTAGATAGAGTCGCCGTGCCTTTGTTGCACATGTTGCTATAAATGAAGAATTAAACACAAAACTTTAAATGCTTCAGCAGACCCACTTCACTGGTAAAAGTTGATTTAATTTTCATACGATCGCATAAATATATGTATTTTTATTCCTGTATCAATGGATTTTAAAAGGCTGGCTCTTTAAACTTTAGGGAACAGTTGGTTTTGATTTTGGATGTAATAATCTTCTCTTTCTTTGACAAGGGTTTTTATCTGGAATTGGAAATTACTCTTTCTTTACTTACAGATAATTGATGCAGACCGAACTTGTTAAAGTCAAAACAAACAACCTGGTTCTTTATTACATGCTTATGTGCTTAGTCACAGACTTTATATTAGATTCTGCAAACGGCACAATTTATGCAGTGACATGTCAGAGACTTAATGTTGTAATTTTCCTGTTCCTAATGGAGAATTAAGAACCCAGAGAACCTCGGAGGTTCACATGCGCAGAATCCCCACTGCTGGGGTGCAGAGGTCTCGCAAAAATTTAGTAAGTGAGAAGGAGAACAAAGATTCTTAGTTGGGGGAAAAAATTGGATAGCCTGTGGCTGGGAAGCTGATTGGGACAGGTAGGCACAGTGGGGCGCAGGATAATGAGGCACATGGCAAATGTGATGCACAGATGTGAAGCCAACTGCAGCTCTGGTTCCAGGAGCCGCGCATGCCACGGCGCTGTGCCCCGGGGCTATGTCTACACCAGAACATTTGGAGCAGTAAACGACGGCAACATTAGGTTCAAATTAATCTATTACTCCAGAGCTGTGAAATGCTGGTTGCTTGTTTCAGAATTACATTGCCTCTGGGTGAAATGTTTTAGGTAGATTTTAATGCATGCTCATGGCTCGCAGAGCAGATTAAGAGGAGAAAGGGAAATTAGAGCAGTTAGGAGAGCCGTTGAGGTGCACATTTCTGGTTAAAGTATATGAAAAAAGTATTCCATATTTCGCAAACAGGCCTGCTCTCCTGTTGGCCACCTGCTGCGACCGAAATATCCTACACCATAATGAAGGCAGGTCTGCAGAAGCCCTGTAAATAGCTCAGAAAACAGATAGAGGTGATGCTGGCCTTCCCACAGAATTCAGGGGCATTTCTTCTCGTGCTGGAGCGCTCAGAGCCAGGTAGCTGCCTGAATCTCACAGCACACTGTTGGGGTTAAACAATCGCATCCAACCCGCTTTCCCCCATCCCTAAGTGGTCCTGGCAGAGCTGCGGCCCAAGCAGACCTCTATCCCAAACTGCAGCATGAGATGCTCTAAATCCTCATCGATTAAATAAACTTCATTCAATCAGCACAAACTGTTTGGAACTATCTATAAAGAGTATATTTCTTTTACTATATTGTTGCTTTTCTTATAAAAACACTTAATTGAAATGCCTAAGAGCTGCCCAGCACAAAAGTCAATAAAAAGCCTAGAATAGAGTTTATAGGGGTTGTCTATGTACATAATTAAATCCTTCAGGCACTTTAAAACTCTGCAAAATAAATGGTTATGCAAGAATGGCCTGCTGAGAGAAGAAATGCTTGTATCAGCTTTAAGCAGCTGCTCTCTGCTCCTTGTTTCTGGGCTGGAATGAGAAAGCTATTAGAAGAGGGGACGACTACAAGCCACATACAAATCATCTTTGTTATTGACACTTTGGGGAGTGCTTTATGGGGGCTGTCAGGGCCAGTGCTGTGCCCGCCCGACTCAGCTGCCCCGACGTGCAAAGGAGACGTGAGTGACATGGCCAGCCTCAGCGCCCAGCTCCCGTTGGGGCCTGGGAGAAGGGGCTGCAGCAGGGCCAGACCCAGCTCCGCCGGAATAACAGAGGTTAATTGCTTGCAACGGTCTATTATTGTAATAGGAGTAAAAGGGGAGGGCTTTGCTTAGATTTGATTTCACTGTTCTTCGGGGAATACAGATTGAGGGGGTGGGATTGTTATTAGGGGCAAAGGAAGTGGTGCTAAAAAAAGAAGGGTTTAATGAATGTAACCAATAGAAAAATTGTAGGTTTGTTTCTCCCTCTGGCCCTCAAAGTTATGATAAATGATAGCACAAGGAAAAGATAACCTACCATGAGAGTAGGATCACCAAGGCCAAATACTAAAACTCCCAGCTGACTGCCCCATACACTGCAGCCTCTGTTCGTGTTTATTTTTTCTGCTCACTCTTGGTTTCGTCAATCAGTATGATAGACGATAACTCCTGACTAGAGCAGCCTGTGTCCTGCTCTCTCACGGTGGGTAGCATGTTGTGGTTGGCGCCGTGCAGGCGGAGGATCACCCGCATCAGAAGCATCGGGGGATGAGGTACGGAGCAGCTTTCCAGCCGCGAGCCCCTGGGAGAGGAGCAGGCAGCGGTGTTATCAGCACGCGGCCGCGCTGCCAAGAAAATGACCACACATTAGTAGCTTTGTTTGGGTAGAGTCTGTGGGGAGAGGCGGGGGGACGCCGCTCATGGATTGAGACGCGCTCTTTCTGTGAAATCATCCCAGTTTCAAGTGTTAAAAGATAGCTTGTTCAAAAAGAAACCATACGCGGCCTCGCCCGAGGTGAGCCCGCGAGAGGGCTGCGGGCGTTTGTCACGCTGCGGAGGCAGACACACGGCACTCAGGCTCCAGAAAGCAGCAGGTTTGCTGCGGGCTGTGGAGCCAGGGGCAGCCGGGGCCTTCCCGCAGTGCTGCGCGGGGCTGTGCTGCCCCAGTGCGTGGATGCTGCTCGCCGAGCCCGCAGCCGTCACATGGGGCACTGATCCACTGCGCAGCAGCGCCTGTTGTCTGCCTTCCCCCATGACTATACCTCCGTGTGCCTTGCTTGAGATTTTGCCTGCTACTTCGCTAATTAGGGCGAGCAGAAAGAGTGCTTTCCGTTGCCGAAACCTCAGCTTTTTATTTCAGTCCTGGCGGGGCCTCCAGGGCCGTTTCATTTTGGAGCCGAGAAGACCCTGCCTCCCCCAGCAAAGGAAGTAGCCAATGCAAAATTCTTTTGATATCTTGTGATGTAACAGTGGTCAAACATTTCCTGCTCAACATTTTTTCCAGTGTATTTGTGGTTCTTTTCCCAGGAAGAAACGCTTCAGGATCTCGGTGGGCTGCGCTTTGCCAGGCACTGCAGACATCTGATAAAGGCACCCAGAGCATCCGCGAGTGCTCTTTGGGAAACAGCCCCGCGTGCCTTCCTGCCCGGTGTACATTTCTGAAATGAAACACATCTTCCCTCATTCTCACCCGTCTCTCCCTAATAACCGCTGCTCTGTGTCGAGGTGAAATTTAACACTGGAATATTAGTTTTATTCCAACTAATTATGTTACTGCTCATGAACCCTTGGATTTAGGGTTGGTCTGTTTCTAGTTATCCTGCCAAGTTTGTGCTTGACGGAGGGGGTCTGTTTCATACTACTTGGCCTCCCAACCTTTGTAACCCCTGGTTTCCTCTCTCTTCTGAATCACCAAGTTTATGTTCTCTCCTTCTGTGAAAAGATTGAAAGCTTATTCAAGTACAAACCAGCCAAAAAGCAGTAGTAATTTTTTAGTGGATCTTTTCTTATCAAAATATTTTTGCTGAAAAATAAGGTAAATGCACTTGTGATTGTTGATAGAAAGGAATCCGACCATTAATAAAAAGCAGAGAGGGATTTTTGAAACAGGGCTTCCACAGTTACAATGGAGACACTTTCTACTACTTTATTTAGTGCAACACCTGTGGCTGCTCACGTTGCTCGTGGCTGAAATTGTCCAGGTCTACACAGAAAAAAAACTGCTGCTGTTTCATTAACTTATTTGTACTTTCTGTTGGTGCTGTAGTGAGGGCTCCTCTGGGAGCAGAGCTGCTGAGGGGTCCTGCACTGAGGATGATCAGAGCACACGTGGGTGAACCTGAGGTCCCACGTGCAGTGTGTGAGCAATGTGGACCACGAGTGGGGTGTGTGTCCATGCCTGGAGCATCCAGCCTGGTCCCTGTGCTGTGTCCACACATCTGTGCCTGGAATGGCTCTGCTTACAGCTGGAGCTGTCACTGGGGAGAATGGAGAGTTAAATAGTATCTAAAGATACCAGGACAACCCTTTAGGTATCTGCTTACTCATTGTTGCAGGAAATATACTTCAACAACTGCAATTCCTTGATTGAATCACTTTGTATTCCTACTTCCTATAAACGAGGCTCTCGGTGTTTTCAGGGGACCATATTGCTGCTTACACTGAACCCAGAATAGTTTATCTGAATGTCAGCTGCTCCCCATGTGCCCAGACCTCTGGCCTGCTCCTGCGCCCACTCCTGCCTCAGAAATGATAACCATGGCAATTAGTGTCCACCTCTTCCTACAGACAGCTACCCTCCATGGGACATGAGCAGATGTTTGCTACATCTGATTTCTTTCTGATATACAGTGCTCCCATTGGCTTTTAATCAAAGCATTCCCAGCGCTCATTCAGACTAAGGTTTTGTATACGGTGTTATAAAAGTTATAATTGTCCACTCTGCATGAAACAGTGCTGCAGAGGACCTGAATGTAATATTTACATAGTCAGCCTGTTAGAGATGTGTGTGCTCATTTACACAGGAATTAATTCTTTCTTTCAAATTCTGGGCAAAACAAGAGCGCAAACGCTCATCATAGCAGCTGGATTCTAATTGCTGTGACCAAAGGAGAACTAGCCAAGGGTGCTTCATTTAGTTTTGGATGAAAGTGGATCCTGAGCACATTCAGGAAGTTTTGAAAAGGCAAAAAGAGCTCAGGTGCTCACAGGCTCTAGACAGGCCTCCACTGACTCTTCCTCTTGGCTTCCATAAAAGCTAACTCCTGAGATTTATCTTGGAAATAAAATGAAGTGTCTAACAAAATAATTTACTGTCTGCTTGATAAATATATAGACACTAAAATGCTGCTGCACTGGCCATTGAAATTAGGGGCAGGAAATGGAACTCCAGGCTCTTGACATCATAATGAAAGAACTTCTGAATCCAAAGTGTGGGAAAAATGTTTCTTGGGCTCTTTATTACTTGGTTTGTGTAGGCGAGAAGCTTTTTTGAAAACAGGTTTAGTCACGAGAGAACAGCACAGGCTTACTTGGATATTATATATATCCAGCACTTAAACTCAATTAATTGTCTTGATCAACCCAATTCAGTGATAAGCACTTCTTTCAGCTCATATTTCAATTTGAGTTTTATTGGCCTTTTATAGCCCTGCTCAATTCAAACCAGAACGTGCTGGGGCTTTCCCAGCCCTGACTCCTCTGGGTCCAATTCTGTTTTTCTTCTTCAAGATCTGATTCTGCTCCCATTGTGTTCAGGGACAAAACCTCCAGTAACATCAGGAAGCCAACAGCCTTTATTCCCACTGAGGCTGGTGGGAAGCAGAGCTGGGTAAGAATTGCCAGGTTCTGTTTTCTTAAACAAAACAATTCAGACCCTTCTTGTTCCCTCTTTAGAGATGGTCTGTCCAAGTAACCCTATTGTGAGCCTGTTCCAGTCTACGTTTTATTCAGTGTGAGTGACTCTATTGCTTGTAGTGTCACTGAGATCTCAGCAATCTGTTGTGTAATATAGTGAACAATCCCTTGGCTTAATTTATCCTAGATACACTTTGGCCCTTAGGAAGGTGTGCCTCACTGATACCATGTAGTCCTCCCTAATCAACCATGACATGAGACTCTCAGTCCTACAGGGTGAAGGAAGAGTTTCAGGTTTATAACAGATACACTGCTATTTGTATTACTAAATGTAGAACAATTGTTACCCTTTTTGTTAACATGCTCTAATTTTCTTAGGTAAAATCACTAATGGAAGCATTTAACAAACACAGTGGGGAGATTGTCCTTTAAACCTCTCCATTAACAGTCTTCCCATGACTCACACCATTTGATTTTTCCTCCCCATTCCTTCTCCTTGACAATCTCAGACAGGCTGGAAGATTACTGAAAATCATATGAGAGAAGACCAGGAATAAATGCTGGTTGTTGGCGCTGAATAATCTTCAGCATAGATTTCCTGAGCCAGTGTGCAGTTGGGCTTTTACTAAAAGCTTTGTATGGGTGAGAAAAAGCCCCACCAGATCTGGTGGTCTGCTTCCCGAATAAGCAAAAAAAGGCTAAAGATGCTGATGAAGAAGAGAGTGCATTGCTGGAAATGCAACATGTATAACTGATTACTTTGCAAAATGATTTTGTGTTAGAAAGTCACAGAAAAACTGATCATCTACAAGAGCATTTTTTTGGTGTGCAGTGAGATATTTGATTTCATATTAAACTGAAATCTTTTAACAGAACCAAGAGAACACAAATATCATTCCCTCTGTCCAGGTGTTTTCTCTGCATAGTCTTCCTTTCCATGAATTTAAAATAATTTGCTTTCAAATTGTAAAATCACGCTGAATTCAAGTGACAGCATGCACTGGTTCATTACATTACGTGTCAGAGTAAATCAGTGGTCCCACAGCTCCTTTTTGTTAGAGATCTCATCTGTGATGGATTGGCAGATTGGCACTGCTTCTGTCTATCTGCCGTGTCACCTTGCTTCCCACTCATGTACAATTACTCTCTACATGAGCCTCTTTGGCCACTTGCTCTTTTTCCCTGCAATACTGGAGAGAAGTTGCTTTGCTTTCAGTGCACCAGGCACCGAAACGTCCTTGTCTCTTGTCTACATCTCGCTTCTGATCTCTCCCGTTCTCTCTGCCAAGAAGAGAAGGAGAGAACATGCCATGTGGGGTTTGCTCTGGGCTAACAATGTTGTTATGAGTTGTGTGTACAATGTCTGCATTTTTCATCTGCAGATTGCTGAACAGAATTGGGTGTGTGAGACAAAACAAATGACTAGACCATTAAACTATCTGCATGCTTTTAGGTCAAGCATATATGAAGATCTACATGCTTGAAGTTTCTCCAAATGTTTCGCCCTCATGTAAAACTACCACTCTTATGAGACTGTGGGATGTCAATTTTGCTATGGCCTGGAACAAAGTGCTGTTCGTGGCCGTGGGGTGGGCTGGGCTGGCAGGGCTGGGCTCCCACGCCCAGGCCCCTTGGGCTTCATTCAGCAGCAGCGTCTCACCACCGCTTTGTTTATTTGTTCCGCGATTACATGTATGAGCTTCCAGAATTTCTGAGATCAGAGGTCAAGTGAAAGGTCACAGTTCACAGGTCAAGTGAGAGGCTAAAATTTGTGAAACCAAGGAAATGACAGGACAGTGCCAAGTGAAAGGTCAAAAGTCAAGTGAAAGGTTCAGCGTGGATGAAAGCGAGCAGCCCGCATGCTGGCTGGACCACACACCCAAGCAGGCCTGTACCAACGTCCTCAGCATCAAAATGAAGCTGAAATTTCATACGCTGGCATCAGCGCCAGCTTGGGAGATGGGCCAAGCAGGCACCACTCAGATCAGTGCTGTCTGTGGTGCAGTTTGAGGTTAATTGATGTTGATTCAATCTTGGGCTGGGATGGATAATGACGATGATGAGGTCTGAATTTTTTCTCCCAAAATTTCCAGTAGACTGGGGTGAGCCAGAGTTGGGTCCTCTCCTCTTGCTGCAAACAAACAGATCTGGGTTTATGGCTCTAGCATGAGTCAGTGTCAGCTTGTCCTCTTCACCTCTTCTGCTTCTGCTCCTGTATTTACACATGGAGCCGTTTTCATGTATGCGTAAAAACAGATCAATCACAATGACTGCTCCACATTTGAATAGTATTACATCAAAGTACTACAATTTCCATTTGATTCTCATTTCAGCATGCTTTCCCAACAGTAGCTTGAGCCAGCTGGGCACGTGCTGGCTTTGGGCTCCCAGCCTGTCCCTTAGGGATCTATAATTCTATGTGCAAAGCTTTCCTATCTGTTTTTCCTTTCTTTCTTTCTTTCTTTCTTTCTTTCTTTCTTTCTTTCTTTCTTTCTTTCTTTCTTTCTTTCTTTCTTTCTTTCTTTCTTTCTTTCTTTCTTTCTTTCTTTCTTTCTTTCTTTCTTTCTTTCTTTCTTTCTTTCTTTCTTTCTTTCTTTCTGTCTGTCTTTCTTTCTGTCTGTCTGTCTGTCTGTCTTTCTGTCTTTCTGTCTTTGTCTTCCTTTCTGTCTTCCTTTCTTCCTTTCTTCCTTTCTTTCTTGGAAAGCAGAACAAAATTCAATGGTGGTCAAGACACCAGTTCATCTAAAATAGCTGTCTTTATCCACTGTTTTGAAATGACTTTTGTTCTCCTTATGAGTCAGCTCAAAGACTCAAGAAATTTGTAATATCCTTGAGAGAAAAGAAGAATGACAAGGAAGAGTGATGTCACCCTTCCTTTCCTCCGATCTCTCCTTACCTCAGAAAGACTTTAAAGAAAATGATGCAGTCCAAGTATTAATGCAGGACATTAACCGGTCAGTGAAATAAAGTTAGTACTTTGCAATAGTGTAAGGATCATTACAAAACTAGGCTCCATTTAAAAAAAAATGAGGGTCTTTCTTTCCCTTTCTAAACCTCTTTCTTGTTCTCATGATAAGCCATGATCCCTGACAGCATGATTCCTGGAATTTATCTTCCAGTTGTCTTATGCTGATTTAAGCCACTGAGAAAGGAGACTTATCTTTGGGTCAGAAATAGAGAAGGAAAACAACCATTGTTAATTGGGACAACGGAGGAGCAAAAATAAGTGCTTTTGTTCCTGGAGTTGGTAGTCCTCAAAATGCTTTATCTTGTCTACACCATTTGCATACTTTCTAGATAACACTTCAGTTTCCCAGTATTTGTCCAGTTTTCCAGCCCCCTCTGGAAATGTGGACAGTACATGGATCAAGATCTCGATGCCAACCATTTTCCATTGTCTGCCTTCCTGAAAAATTGACATTTATGCTGAGAAAGAGACCAAGAAGTTTCAAAATTGCAAGAGGTCACAGTTGCTCTTCAAATTACATGTAGTTGCACAGGAGGATTCAGATGCTGCAACATGGAGATTTTCAATGTCTAACCATTAAGAATCTGGCTCCCAGCAGCTTTCCTGTAGCATAATCTGCTCCTGTGAGAGAAGTGACCCAGCTCCTCCACAACCTCCCAGGTTGCCCAGGATGGTTTTGGCAAGGCAAGCATTCTGCTGTCATTTGCCTTTGCCATCAGGCACCATGAGGACATGCATGATATCTTAAATCCCTCTCTGCCTCCAAGTACAGAAACATAGGTCGAAATTTGTTTAAAACCCTTAAATTAATTTCAAGTTTGTTCTGTGGAGAACCCAGCCATCTGCTAGCTGGTATTCTCCTGCTCCAGATCACAGAGAGTGTTATTTATTTTTAAGAATGGTTGTCTCGTTAGGAATTGGAGTGAATCACATCGCTGTTTTCATTTTCTCCACATTTGTCATTTGCCTTGCATGGTTCCTAGTGGTTTGAGGGCAGTTTGTTGATTTTTCAAGCTAACTATGGGTGTAAAATTCCAGTCAAAATTCTGTCAGAGGCTCTGAGTACTGGCAAATGAGTATCTCCTTTCAACTGTTTTCTTTCCAGCAGAAAAGCATAACTTAGCATATACACGTAGGAGTGTTCAGTGTTCTCTGGGAAATTGGGTTGACAGAGAAACCTCTGAAGTCATCTAAGGCCAAGTTCTTTCCACAAAAATCTGTATGTATGGGACCCGCTGAACTTGCACAGGCATATCTGAGGGCAGATTTTGACCCTAGGTAAGCCAGCAGCTACGTCCAAAGACCTGTTTACTTTTCCTCAGTTTTGCCTTTTCTGGGTATTAATATTACTCTCGTAAATTTTCTTGAGTTACACTTTTGAAAGCTAAGTCTCCAGGCCCCGGAGAATGAAATACAGCAGCCCAATTACACACAGCCAGAGTCAGGCTCTAAAAGACAGGAGTTTCTGAAAGGCATGAACAATATTTAGAGAGCTGGTTAATATTAATTCCATTGGGAACGATAAGTCTGGCCATTAATAGGCTTAGAGTGATAAAAATGGCAATATGGTGTGCACGTAAAGATGATATTGTCAAAAGTAAGCAATTAGTAGCAGAGAAAGCATAAGCATACGCACATATGGCAAGCAGGTTGAAATGAGAAATACTGCCAGCAGCACGATAGCAGTCAATGGCAAAAGAAGAACACAACTGTAGCTGATGTGTTACTCACCTAAACACAGCTAAGATTTTTTCATCCAAACAGATTTTCTTTCTCATTCTCTCTGGCTACTGCTAAGGTCTCGATTCAAGACATCAGACAAATGCTTCTTGTCTGCCTCCCCGCACGGATTTGACTGAGACTAGAGAAAGTAATTATTCGCTGGAGGATCTCTTGGAAATTGGGGTGGAAAGCCACAATCTGAGTCTCTCCAGAGTTGATACAAATACTGAAAAAGTCATCCTAGTCTGAAACATCCCTCCAACCCAGGTCTAGCTTGTCAAGTAGTTTAAATTGGCTAAATATTATTTTCCCTACTGGCTCTTCTAATCCTGGTGGAGGACTGTTTGGGTCCAGATGTGCAGATCATGATTTCAGCAAATTTCCAGCTGACTGTGGACTGCAGCATGCAGCTCATGGACGGCATATGGACTGCTCTGATGTCCCTGATAACTGACAGACTTATCTCTCAAGTGCATTCAGTACCTCTCATGATCTTGTGTTTATCTCATTATGCTCTTCTAGTGTTAAAAACTGGGAGTTTACAGGACAGCTAAAATTCTCCCTGTATCCTTGGGGGAGAAAGGAGTTATCATAAACATAGCCTTGCCAGCCTTTGACCTGCATGAGAGCTGTTGCATTTTGGCTTTGGAAAGGTATACACCTGTCATGCTAAAATGGAGCAGATGGGTTATAATCTTATCTGCTTGCTTGAGATTTTTTGTCTGGAGGAAGTGAAGTAAGGGCAAGAGGAAAGCATGGTGCTGTTTATCTGCAGCCTGGGCTGTGCTTTTCCCTGGGTACAGTGCCTAAAGAAATGGGTGAACGGGGACATATTGAATCATTCTGAGCAATCTTGTTCCAGTCTTTATCCTGATGTTGTTGAATAACAGATGTTACATGAACAAAAGACAGTGAAAACAAACTGTCCTGTCTTAACAGTTTCTTGTAAGGTGAAATGTCATTCTGTTGCTCTTCTCATTGTCACTAGTGCTCTTTGGGCTGGTCACTGCTCCAATTGCTAGAGAAAAACTCAAGCTTTTATTATCTGTTTGTGCAAGATTGGTGCCACAGTTAGTGCCAGTCTCTTCTTTTGCACATTCTTCGCATAAAACCCTATGGAACCTGTGCTTTGCTGGTAAACAATAACTTTTTATTAGTGTTAACTACTGTTCTGTCCTGTTCCATTGCTCTTTCTCTTTCAGTCCTATTCATTATTTAGAAGGTATTGTGCAGATGAGAGCAACTGAATGGTATATGTAGTATGAAGAATCCTACGTAACAGGTTTCTGCTCTTCTCACTTCTGGAATTGTCAGTGCTCATGGTGTGTGAAAATATGTTCAGCTTCCATTACAGCGTTGTCTTCTAAAAATTGCACTTAACTTTAGAGATCCAGGTCTGGTTGTAGGGTCAGCAAAGCAAAGGGTAATCACTCAAACTTCAGTAGTCCTAATCACTCCCTGTGGAGTGGTAATTATTGTCCTCCACTGCAGTTGGGCGGCGAGCAGTATCTGCTCTGCCACAGAGCTCTCCTTGCTTCCTACTCTGGGTTAGGATATGAATCCTTCAACTGGAAAAGCATTTTGATTCTCTAAAAACTGCTGGAAAAAGACTGTGTCCATTGAAGTAGGACTCTCAGATTCTCGCAGAGTAAAACATGGTACTTTGTATATCATAGAAAGAGGCATCAGGAAAGTTTCCAGCTTGCAAACTTGAAAGTTATGTAAAATACAGGCATTTATCATTTTTATTTAGAAAACAGGAAATGATTTGGCCCATCTCATCCTGACTGGAATGTGGAAGATGAATATGGGACCGTGGAGAAAGATTTACAACTCAGAATACAAAAACTTGCACACCACTGTTGAAAGTAGGCCAGGAAATAGCTCGACTATCAACATGATCTGAAAGGGAACAGAAGGTGCCAAAAGGCTGAGAGTTTGTTAAAAAGTGACCTGCCGTTAAGGGCTTCATAGAAAATCTAGAAAGGATCAGAATCAGTTTGTGAGCTGAAGGGGGAGAGAGCAAAATCTAAAACCATTTCCCATTTGGAAAAGAATGGAGCAAGCTGGAATTTGTATCTTTTATCTACTGGAATTATTAGATATCCCACTGGTATGTTTATGTTCTAATGTCAGTAATGCAGAACAGCAGTAGTATCCCCCAAGCTGGCAGTGCTACACGCTGGAGGTGATGCTGCTCTTATCCCTGGAGTTTTCTCTCTCTTAATTTGCAGGGCTAATCTGAGGGCTGTTGGAGTCAACAGGAGTCTTTCAGTGGGATTTGGATCAAAGTCTTTAGTTCCGTGTTTACAAAATTATAAAACTCTTATGTCAGGAGCATTTCAGTAATGGGAGAGTACAAGCCAAGGTTTTCGTAAATTCTTTCTCTTGCTTATTTACATAAAATATTTCTCCCTACAGCCCCAGCTTCACTTTTGGCATTTGGCTCCAAACTATCACATTCATGCTGTCTGATGGCTCCAGGTCCTGCTGAATCAGTCTCCCAGCTGCTTAAACTGGCTCTCAAGAAAACGCTTGTTGTGGTTTACTTGTTGCATGCTTTGGAAAGACAGCAAATAGCAGACTTCAGAGCTGGAGCTGGTGTATCACAAAAATATCAATTATACTTTCCAAATAACTTACAGCTGCGAAACAGTCTTGACATGGGACGATGGAATAGGTGCCACCTCTCTGTGACACAGATAGTGTTGCTGATATGAACAGATGCTGGGGTTATCCTGGACATTTTTGTGCTTGAGACAGGAGCTGAGGAATCTCTGAAAAGTTTTTTCAGAGTAGGATTCACTTGTGTGAAGAAGAAAATGAAAATTTTTAGGAAACACAAGAAAGGTTTTTAAAGTGGATGACTTATGTTAGATTCCTAAACCCATATTTTGGCTCCCAAATATATTTGGTCTGTTTTAAAGAAAGGCTGTCATTGGGGATCAGCTGGGATGCCCAGTTAATAACTCACACTTTAAGGGAAAAGCAGAACTTAGAAATGAGATGATGTCTTTGACAAAGAGCCATCTGTAACAGGGAGACTTATTCAACAAGGCAATTGCTAGAGCTGCAAAACAACCTTAGGAATTCACATACTACAAGTAAATATTTATTGTCGTTAAATGGTTGGACGCAAAAGCAAGCATTCATATTCTGGCTAACCATGTGGAAGCAGAGTTCATGCACATGTTGTCGGCCATAGGCCCTATACCACATCATTAATCTGTGATAAGTATTTGGGAGGAAGAGGCTGTGTGTGCAGGGAGGCTGTGTGCTCAGTCCTGCAGTGTGATCTCACAGTAACGAAAAAACAGAGTGGGTGTCATGAAAAACAAGGCACTTACCTCAAGCAGCAGTTAAATTTATAGTGAGTGTTCTCTTCTTTTTCTACCCTAAATAAAAGGAACGCTGCAATAAAGATAAATATTATGCTTTGTACAAATGTCTGCTTTTATGGCACCTGGCACAGCACTGTAATTAGTACATCCTCATCTGAAGAAGCAGAACAACATCTGCAAAACAGTCAGTAATTTCCTCCACGTCTTTTTCCTCAGTGCTCTCATATTTGTGAGATATTCCTGTAGCTGTGTCATTAACAGATAAAATTCACTTGTGTTATTGTATATCTCCTTAAAATGGTGATAGCATTTTTGAGCTTGCTTCATTGTGAGGGCGTTGATTGCCACCTTCTCATAGCAGAACTGGGAGAACAGCTATGACTAGCAAAGTCAGCAAGTGCAGAATTTTACTTTTTGGAAACATCCATGCGAAGGAAGTGTACTAAAATAGTATTGAATTTTTTGAGTTTGTCATTTTTGGGGAATTTGACTCAAAATTGCTTGAACTATAGATGCTTTGATTTAGCGGAAGCCGAAAATGTAACCCTGAAGTGCTAAATTGTCTTTGCTCTGAGTTAAAGCAATTCATTACACCGCCAAGAAAAAAAAATACACACACACACAAAAATATGCCATTTTGACAGAAGGCTATGAAGAGTATGCATTTATTACTTAAGAGATTTTAAAGTGTGGTGACTGCAGGCTGCATTCTTAGGAAAATGGTGGAGGATGGTGTTGTGTTTCCCAAAGCATATCAGTACTGACATATATAGGGATTGCAAGGTACATTTTATTGGAGTGTTAGGGTTGAGCCCAAGTTGACTAATTCAGTAAGAATCAAAAGCTGTGCATATAAGCAGCACTCTCTGTACGCTGTCCAAACTCTTTGGTATTTATGGTAAACTCAACTGGGTGAATGAGGAATAAAATATTAAATTAAAAGTTGAGTTTTTCTACACCGCTGCTTTGTCTTTTCTGGTTGGTATTGTGACCATGTACTAACTTCCGTGGGTATCTGTTCTCTATCATTAGGAAGTCTCTCTGCTGTTTTAAAACCCATTTCCCACGAATTCCTCATCATAATGAGTGCTTTAATTTTTATTTTTTTTCTGACCAAACATCATTATTATTTGCTCATACAAAATCTATTAAGGCTTCCTTACAAGACAGACCAGTTGTATGAGAACAAGGGTTTTTTCTGAGCTACCACAGCAGAAGTATTTGCAT
The DNA here is from genome assembly GCF_038088225.1 of Cyrtonyx montezumae. Taxonomy (NCBI): domain Eukaryota; kingdom Metazoa; phylum Chordata; class Aves; order Galliformes; family Odontophoridae; genus Cyrtonyx; species Cyrtonyx montezumae. Next base: position 19,367,551 of record NW_027072056.1, read on the forward strand.
GATGTTTAACAATCTGTTGGTGTATAATATGCCATTATAGTGGCTCCTTCCTCCTTGAGTCTGAATTATTAACAGTATCTGTTGGCCAGGGCAGTCATCCTTCCAACCACCTCTGGAGGCATGATTCAGGTTTTTCAAACTTCACCATTGTGGAGTTAAGAATTTCAAACGATTCAATCCAACCCAAAATAAAAGCAGTGAAAGAGCTTCCACTCATTTCAGTGAGAACTCAGCCTGGCCCTGACTCCTTCTGGTAGTTACTCCTCAGTTTTTCCTAAAGAGGGACTTGCAGATTGCCCCACTTGCTCAAGACTTTGCTCAGGGTGGAAAGCTGCAGTCTAAGAGGATTTATCTTTTGCTCTTGTGATTGGTTGGGAATAAAAGCTGGTGGAATACAAAACCCTTTTGAATCTTAACTACAGTGCAGAACGCTATAATTATTTTAAAAAATACATATCCTGACTCTGCTTAGAAGTCTGTTTGCTATAATTCACCCCTGTGTTAATAGCCTCCTAACATATATGAATGAATGCTAAAATGGGTTTTAAACTACTAGATTTATGGCTTGGCAGACTGGTAAATGCACAATTATAGTTCATAATAGGTAGGTATCTGCTGTCCATTGATTTTTCTCTTCTATTTCCTTCCAGAGTGATGTCATTAGATGTTACGCGGATGACTAACAGTCCTGAGGAATGACACTCCTCTGCCAGAATGCCACATGCTGGTGTCCCCGTGTGGACTCTGGCATACGATGGCAAAAGTACCCCGAGCATTTCTGCTACAAAACCCCATCCTCCTTGCCAGGTCTTGGCAGAGCAGCAGCGTAGAGGCAGTTCAGATAGGAAAAAAAGATGAAACCACAAAAGCTATTTAGGGTCTCTGAATATCTTTCTAATCAGATTGCTGCGAGTCAGTTTGGACATGTATCTATTCATTCTGCGGTAACGGAAGTAAAGGAACTATCCAGTGAGCTATCTAGCTTTCCCAGAATTGTTTGTACTGCTGACCTTTATATCTGCTCATTTATCCTAATTGTTTTTAGCTGTTTGAGGAAGAATCTCAGATGAGAAAAGCAACTCAATATGTATCAGAGATCCTATCTGGTACAACTTTTGTTTTAATTTAAAGCAGACCTGCATGATTTTGTGCACTCATTGCGTAGTACCAAAGACAGGAATTTGTTGTGGGATTTTTTAGTAAGATTGTACACCCGATGCAGAGGTCCCTAGACATGAGGAGGGTGATCTGGGGGTGGGGATGCTTGTTTGGGTCTTGCCCAAATGCATTTCTTGATGTTCTCCGGCCGTGGAAGCTTTTGATGTGGTACTTGCTTGTTGCACAACAGGGAGCACCATTTCAGGGAGGTGGCCAAGCTGGCTCTGTCAGCTTTGCTCGAGTCCAAGATAGGATAAATCCATTCCCAGAGTGTTATAGTAGGAAACATGGCTCTTGACATTCATAAAACTCCTTTTCCAAGTGGAATTTCCCAGATTATATGAGAAAATTGAGTTTTCTCAGTATCTTTTGTTTGAAATTGTAGTTGGGCATGCATCACTTCTTCCAGGGGATATATTAAATCTTACAGGATCCTATAATAGTCATGTTTTTCTTCCTCCTTCCATCACATCTCAGTGTCTTAGAAGGGAGTGGGAGGCTTATGACACATACAAAGTGTTTGCTGATGGTTAGTATTATCAGGGTTATCCAAAAAACATGCCCCAGACTTTTGGCTCACGCTGTGCTCAGGCTCAAACAGTAGCTCTGACTGCTGCAAAGTGGTCATGGAGTAAAATAGCAAAGTGATACGCAAGAGCTCACACCAAGTATGTCAGTTTGCCTCAGAATTCCTGCACTTACTACTAATGCAAGAAATAGCCTTTGAACTCTAATCTGGTGTCTCCGGAGTAGTTCATAACCAAAGGCACATCTTTCATCGTAACAGGGTGACAGTGATCCAGACTTGCAGAGCATTTGGTGCAGTCCCAAAGCAAGATAATAAACAAGATAATACAGTAGGCTTCACATTTCTGGGCATACCAACATTTTACAAAGACGTCTCACAGGTCCTGCCTTGCAAGTTCCCTGTGACATGAAGAGATATCAGTGTCATGGAGAAATATTAATAACGTTGCCTTGCATACAAGGAAAAGGAAGCACAGCATTCTGGTGACTTTCCCTCTCTTTGTTCACTAAGCCACCAGCAAAGCTATTTCTTCTGCTGTTACCGTAACCATTACACAAGTGATTCCTTGCTATGTGCAGTGGAGGGTAGATATCCATGTCCAGACTCGTTGCTGCTCTTGAAGAGAGTAAGATTGGAGGAAGAAGAGTATGATTCTATGCCGCTGCAAAGCAGTCACCTGCAAGGAATATTTTACTGTTTTTAGATTGCTGGGTTAGCTAGTGGTTATGGTCATGGAGTAGAGTACTGGCCTTAACCACCTTAGATTCAGGAGACCTGGATATTTCTAATACTTAGTTCAATTTGCCTTGAAGGATTATAAAATGTTATGACACACTCCAGCTTTTATTTCCATAATAAGTACGTTTCCATCTTCATGTGTAAACTGTCTTCGTGCCTGGGCTGAGGGAGCACACACTTCATTTGTCTCTCGGTGAGGGTTTGCTGTCCATGGGAGCCCTTGGCCAGTGGTCGCTGGGCTTTGCTGTCACACATTCACTGCAGGGGTTCCAGAGAAGCTACAGCTTTCTCACTTTGGGACCACAACATTGCTCTGTGCTGGAGAATATCAAATGGAAACTGTGATTCTGTGGTACACCTGAGAAAAACACTGAGATTTTAAAGAATTCTGAAGAACGTCTGAAATTCGTTTTGTACAATACCAAAAATGCTTTTCTTGTCCACTTGAAGTAGCACATTCTTTCTGCTTTCATGAAAAGAGATGTTGCGATCCCACTGATCCCACAGATACAGTTCTTCCCTCGTAGCATTAATTTTTTATTCAGTTTTGATGTGTCCTCAACATGATTATGAAGACAATAATTGAATTTAAAAAACCTAGGTTTTTTTTACACCTTCAGCAGTGCTACTACATATGAGTGTAGATAAATGACCACAAGAAAACTTCACAAAATTAGTGTTTACACATAATCCAGCAATGAGGTATAATTTGATTGGTAAAAAAATCACTTTGTGTACCTCTGCCCCTATTCTGCCGGATAATGAAAATTTATATCTATGTTTCAGACATCTGGGGAGGATGTGACAGCTTTGGGGCTGAATGAAAGATTATGCCACAGTGACCCCTGTCAGCATTTCCTCACGGACTGGTTACCCGAAACCCAGCAGCAGCAGCTAGACCATCCCTTTCTCCCTCTTTTATTTTTCTTTTCTCTTTTTTTTCCTTTTTTTTCCTTTTTTTTTTAATTTTTTTTTGCTTGTTCTTTGCCACTTTATTTTTATTTTTTCCTCTTTTTCTTCATGTTTTTCTTTTTCCTTTTCATTTTTTAAATTATCTTTTTCTTTCCCTTTTTATTATCTTTTTCTTTTTTTTTCCTTTTTCTTTACATTTTTCATTCTTCTTTTTTTTTCTTTTCCTTTCTCTTTTTCCTTTTTCTTTTTCTCTTATTTCACCAGAGCAGACTCTCATTTTATGTTGGAAGGTTAATGACATTGTAAATCTAATAGGCCATTTTAGTGCCATCATGTGGGTATTAAAAGTCATATGAGTGGTCAGGATCCCATATGGAGTGTTTTGGGGGTGTAGGAATGGCCGATTCCTGTATGGCTGTAAGAGCCAGGTATGTTTTCAATTACTTTCTAGGACAGAGTTGTTTTTAAATTAATTAAAAAACTTTTCCTATGGTTGTGTTTGCCACCTCTCTCTGATTTCCTTTCATAAACTCTTGTGTATCAAATTCATCTTTGATTCTCTCTAGAGATAATCTGTGCTGTTTAATTTATTTATGCCTCAGGGCTGCAAACAAATGTCTTTGTTCTCATGGCACAGGGATGGACCAGAGCAGGAGGGGTTTTCCAAAGTCATTGTATCCCCTTGTCTGTCCCTGTGCAGTTCTTCCTGCCCACGGGATATAGTATATTGCAAGCACTATGATGCTGACACCTCTGTAAATGCTCCATGTCTGCCAGTGGCTCTGGGATAGGTGTTTAAGGCCTTCTGACGTACACAGATTCTGAAGCTAAGAAGGAAACAAAAGAAATGGGTGGAAGACAAACAGAAAACTATTAGTCAGAGGGTACCTAGTGCAGAGAGCATCCTGAGGAGAGTGAGGGCTATGGAGCCCATGAGGACACAGTGCAGCCCGAGGGGTGCAGAGCTGCAGGCTGAGTCTGCGTGGTGTGCCTGCCTCAGTTGCACAAAATACATCCAGATGTTTCCAAGGAGGGCTTTACTGAGCATTTTGGGTGCCAAGGCTCACCTTCATAAACTTCTCTTCCCTCCTGCTAATGACAAGATATTCAGACTCTGGACATTTTAAATGTAGCATGTTCATATGATCAGCTCGGACCTGTTCCAATGCATAGGCTTTTCTTCCCAGTAATGTATGTGTTTTTCATCACTTTGTCTGCCACTAAAGATTTCCACTGAGCCCCACCAAAATATGTTTACTTTGGGAGGAGAATCTCCTAAAGTGTAAGGATGATATAGAGTTCAAAAATGCGAACGATGTCGTAATACAGAGAACTCCCTCATGTGTTGTATGCTTGGAGGATTTCAAAGAACAGTATCATTTCCCATGGACACAGCTCCAGGAAATGAATAATGCTTAGGAACAGTTAAAGATGATCCTGTAAAGATTCACACCCACTTTACTCCTTTTCTTCTCCTACTCGTCCTCCAATTTGCATCTGCTCTTCTAAAATACATGCTTTTTTTTCCATAGAGAAATATCTGAAAATTCTGGAGCTTGGAGCGGGAGATGGGTTTTGAGACCATTTGAGCATTCCCACTTGATCACATGAAGTCTTTTGTGTCCCCAAAGGCGACAAGACCAGTTGTTCCACCAAGCCCATGCTGGGGCTGCTGGGAGGGTTCAGAGCCACTGAAGGTATTTTCCATTAGGCTGGCTTTGTTTTCAGCCAACATCAAGGAATGGCACATGCCCTTGTCCAGCAGTAATCAGGGCTCCAGTGCAGCATCTCGGTCTCCCAATGGCCCGTGCAGCTGGATTTCCTTGCCAGAAAAAAACAAAGAACAAAGATGTGGGTTATGTCCCGTATCTTCTCTGATGCACTGCAGAAGCACCCATGCTAGACACAGCCAAGAAGCTTCCCAGCAAGACGTGTGTACTCCAAAATAAGAGACCTAGTGGTCTCCTGGTTGCTGTGGAAGAAGGGACAATGAAGGGATGCATGCTGCACAGCTCTGGAGGCCTGCAGTGCCAGCACCACCAGCACTCAGTTCTGCTATCCTTCTGAAGTGTGCTTCCATCTCCACTGAGGTTCATTGTACAGTTTCTTCCACCCAGTGCTTGCACTTGTCCAGCAGTGAGATAATTGGTCTCTCTTTGTGTAGATACTTCTGAAATCTTTCTAGTGGGCAGAAGTTTTTTGGGAGAGGACGAGTGGCAGCAGTAATCCCTGCCTCCCACAGACCACATCTGTGACCTGGAAAAATTAGTGATGCCTGGTATCCAGCAGGCATACCTGAATGATTACTTGCTTTTTTCTCTTGAAGCTTTTACTTCTGCAACTTCTTTTGGGATGAATATCCCTCACTTTGATGCTCACAGCCCGTGGTACCACATTTCATCTTAGCATGACTTAAAATATTCAGAGATCCATAAGCATTATGTCCACAATTTTGGGGGGGAAATATATCCATGTTATAAAGCGTAGAAAATGGGGTTTGTAATGAAAATTCTGACAGCACCTTAACTATCACTGGGCACTGCTATAAACACGTGTAATGTTTATGTGCATGCGAGCAAACCCATGGCAGCACCGGGCTTTGCCCACCTTTGGGATCAGCAAAGCACAGTTCCACAATTTATTTCTTCTTCATGAAAAAAGCACTGGATTTAATATGCAGAATTTAACATGGTGCTAATTGCCCATCACTCTGCTCACGTGGTCACTGGCACGCTGTGTGCCAACATCTGTGAATTAGAATTCAGAAAGCCATGGCCACGATTTGATTGCTCTCTCAAACCGCAGAAGTATTAATTGTTCTGTGAGCAGTGATCTCGTCCTCCTTTCCATTTCTGAATCAGCTCTGGAGATGTATTTTGCCCTGGCTACAGTTACATTAGGCAGAAATATATGTTTCAACAACGCCTGTCAATTTAAATCTGTCAGTTCCAACGTCTCCCCTTGATAACTTTATGTCTGGAAAGGAAATCTCTGGTTACTGGTGCCACTAATGTCATCTTAAGGCTGCTGATTTTTGCTTGCTGGGTAAGGCTGGCATGGTGGTTGCATGCAGGAGGTGATGCCAGCTTGCCTAGCTGCAATCTGCAGACAGAGGGTGACACTACATCCACTGCCTCTTTGCAAAGCAGAATAGTTTATGAACAGGGCACTGCCAACTTACACTGTCCAGACTGGGCAGAGGAGGTGGAATTTTAGGCATTCAAGCAATCATGCTTCAGACAAGCTCATATTAAACAACATAGTGCAAGGGACAAGTGAGCCACCTGCACATTTGCTTGTCAGGTGCCTGAGCTCTGAGCTGATGCTGTAACTCTATTTACACGGACGTTGCAGCAAATGCCCGGTAATAACAACTTTTTTTTTTTTAGCTCTTCAGGTTTTGTGTTATGAGAAGGTATGAAGCATAAATCACATCGAGCTACTTCTGGCCTTAAGCCTTCAGGATGCATTTGTTTGAAATCAAGAGCCAAATTCCCTGGATCAGAGTAAACTGTTAGGTGCCAACTGGGGCAAAATGCCAGCCTTTGAACTCATGCTCATTATGGCTGATGTGATCCATATGCAAGACCTGCATCTTTCTCCAAAGTGGTTTCTTTTAATTGATTTAGCAAATTAACAATATTAGGCTTTCTGTAGGATAGAAAGTACATTACTCACCGTGCCCTTATGTTACCCTGAAAGGAAATCTATTGTTCTTTTGTAATGAAATGGTATCACAAGAAAAAAAAAAAAGGTAGCAGTAGCAGGTAAAAGGAATCACATTCAGCTGTCAAGCATGTTTAATGAGGAATTTTAATTATGAGGCTGGAAATCAATGAGCATAACTTTAGCAATGAAGTCTTAAAGGGAAACTAAATTGCTTTCTATCTCACAAAGTTTACTGAAGTAGTTTGAGTGGCTGCCAACCATCATTGTTCTGAGAAGAGGAACTTGAGGAAATTGCAAGTCACACTGTAGCGTTTATTGTAGGAATATTTAACAACAAAAAAAGGAGGATTTCCATGGATTCATGTTTAATGGGTTCTTCCTAACTGATTCATCTCTGACTTATAACAACCTCTGGTTTTGCATACCATATAAAGTCTCTTCTTAGGAAAGCATGGATGGAAGGCAATTGGTTGTACTGAAAATAGGTAGTTTATGATTCAGAGGTGATTCACATTATCTTGTTCCTTCTTTATTCCTTAAAAACCTATGCTGTGAGGAATGGTGTGACAGAAATGGAGTGATGATCTCAACCTCTCAAACCAGGGCTCGTGTCTCTGTGATTGATGCGTGGTTGTTTCATGCTCATGTGCTGCAGTGGTGTTTCTAGGATGTTATTGTGAAGTTGTTTTGGTGAAACTGAAACCCTTGCTGCTTTGTAACTGCACTATGACATTTAGTTTAAGCTGTAGCACATTGTGTAAGGCCAAATCCAGAGGCTAGAGAGAAATGGTCCCAGCCAGAGTGGGTAAGGCAATCCTTGGATGAAAACAAGCTCAACCTCTTCTCTAGCTCTTGCTAGAGACACTACAGGGTGGATCAGGCCAATATGTTTTGCAGCACATACAGGGGTGACCACCACAGCAATGGACTTGGAAAGCTGTGTATTCACACTGCTTTGTTACGTATACTCTGGTTTCTCATTAAGCTACGAGAACAGCAGCTTCTTAACATCAAGTGAGTCACTGCTGCTGCTGAGCATGTTGTTGCTGTTTTTCCTCACTGCTGTCATTTAAATCAAGGCACATCCCTCACCCTCCATTGCCCTTTGGAACCTCACCACCATGTGCCCACTCAGATTTCTGTGCCTGTTCTTGGGGACTCATGGTCTGAATTAGCATTTGGATGCTGCAGCAAGGAGCATACTACAAACTCATAATACAAGCAGTATGGAAACCTATCTAGTTGCCATTCCATAGGAAATCCAAGTTGTAGATCACTGTTATTGGTATTTTAAAAGTGGTAGTGCCTGTAACAGTGCCATTCCCCAGAATATAGAGGCATTTGGGGCTGCAGCAGAGAGGCACTGGCAGGCAAGGAAGCTGTGAGCTCACCTGCCCATGCCCTGCCTAGCTTAACTGCTATCAGTTGCATGAGTCTAAAATTCATGCAGCCCCAAAAGAAAGATAAATAAGAACAAGTCACTTTTCACCCTCCGGACACAGACTGAGGAAATTATATCAAATAAAATATATCATTTCAAGCAGGGGCAGATGAAATAGTTTTCTATTGAAGTTGTTCTCCCAGTTGACAGAACAAATTACTGAATTTCCTCCACCGGATATATGAAGTATCTTTTCTAAAATCATAATTACATTCAACTCCCTGGCAAAGATTCTAATTCTGTGCTCACAGTAAATCATTTATTGATGGCTGGAAATGTTTTCTGTGAAAAACAAAGGTAAACTGTGATCTGCTATTAAACACTGCGAGTCAGGTCTTTACTAGATATCTATCTCATTGGTTTAATGATGGCCTCAATGGAGTCCTTGTTGCTAGCATAGTTTGAGGCTTCGCCCTGTAGCAAAAGCTCAGAGCCAGGCCCACTGTTTGCTCTCTACTACTGTCCACTGAAAGCATAGCCAGCTTTATTAAAGGAGTTCAAAAGTCCTGTTGAGCCTACTCCATCACCACTCTGGTTTAAATAATTTCAGAGAAAGCGCCTCTATGCTCCATCAACTCTACAGGATGCAGCAAAGCAGTGATTAAATAAATAATAATAAAGGCATTTAAAAGTGCATACGGACATTGAAATACTTCTGCAAAAACTAAAGAAATTCCAAAGGAGAAGGTATGTTAGAAACTCATAGCGGACTGGGACAAGAATCGTGGTGTTTGGGATGGGCATGGCAGCACACAGCTGAAATGCTTTGTGTTTTGTCCCCCATGTCTGTGCAGTTGGAGGAGCATTCAGTACCTGCATCATTTCCAGCACTTCTCTAGAAGGAATATTTTAGGGCAATCTGGGGTCATGTGTTTATGGCACACATATCTGGCCTTTTCTGTCTTGTGCGGGAACCACTCACGGTGAATGTCATATATTTTTGATAAAGTTGAGGTAGAGATGAAGCAGTCTATATTCTGCGAGAAATCTCACTCGCTCTGTCTATAAATTCTCTCTCTCATCTCCTGTGTTGAATGAGCCTTCAGTTGCCCAGCGCTATTTCTCTTATGGCACTCCAAGAGGCCACATGAGATTGAGGGGGGGTTGCGAAGCCCAGAAAACTTTACTGCAGTCAAAAAGAAAAGAAAATTCTGCTCACTTCTCCCATGCCTTCAACCTTCAAAGGCAAGTGTGCCTTCTCATCACTGATGCCTTTTATACTCCCATATTTATTTATAGTGAATGTAGAAGTTCATGAAAATGTGTAGCTTCAAAGAAACGATTTTTATTCCCTGGAAATGCTGAGTTGGATTTTCTTGAAGCATATGCCTCTATACAGTGCAAGCAAACCACTGATACATACATAACACAAGGCCAAATAAGGCCCAACCTTGCGTGTTCACAATGAAACATCATGTTCTGAGGTAAAGAGGTGATTATTTTAAGTAGTTAATAACTTTGCTATCTTCTCACAGTTGTTCTGAGACCTCCTGTTGCTTGTCCTCCATATTTACTTATTATGAATCAGCCTTTATTTTCCAGCACATTCACTTGTTGACCAGTCTTCTCTGTCTGTTCTGTCATTCTTGGCCATTTTGTTGAAATCTACTGAATTCATTCCTGCTCATGTCATGGACTGAAATCCTCATAAATTTTTCAAAGAATTTCTAATGCTATTGGAGGGCTAATATATGAGATGATCCCAGTGTTGTGTCAGAGGAAAACCTTTTGAGCAGGGGATGGATGTACAGTGTGGCACAGCATATAAATCATTTTCAAATTAGTATTCTGTACATCTGGAGAAGAGTACATTTGTGTGCCTGCATAAATTGCCTGTGAACACATTTCAAAAACCTACGCTTAATCTTAGCAATGAACATTTCAAAAAGTAAATTAATATCTTCAAGGAGAAGAAATACAGTATATTAAGCATAAACCCACTGGAAACTGTATAGTTAAGAATCTGTCAGCCTTTCCATTATAAGCCCTGTTTTCTGAGGGGTTTATAACTCAGTTATAAAATTTCACACTAGGCTAAAGGTTGGCACGTATCATCTCAGTTTGGCAGGGTGACATTTTATTAGCTCTGAAGGAGTTTTGGATCCCACGTCAATGGGATATTATTTTAAACCACAGAAGTGGAGTTCAAATAACCGAGGGTGGCTGTGGGAAGGCGAGGCGAGGTGGAGCCATGCCCCAAGCACTGGGGCTGGCTGCTGGAGGGCTCGAACCACCATGCACCGTCGTGGTGGCCTCAGCCTCTGCCCCAGCACTGCACCCTGCTTTTTGTCCCTTCCCCTTTGTGGGACTTTAATTCTCTGTGGTTAAAAGTACATCACACTGAGGTTACAGGGCTAGTTGGTGGTTTATAAATGAGGTTAATTGCAATAGTACTTTGTGAGCGAGTGTGTGTCTTTGTGGGTAGATGTGTTTGTATGCAGAAAAGAGCACTCCTTGGAAGCAGAAACAGGATTAAAATGTCTGCTGGAATTGTAAATTTATTGGGCAAATAGCTTTATGAAATGTTGTGTATTTGGATTAATGCAATATATATCCATTTTAAACATTGATCTTTAAGCAAGTAATGCAATAAATCTAAATATTCCTTCAAATTACTGTTTACACTGGCTGTGCTATAGATTAAAAGAGACAGTTGCCTTTATAAATTTACTTGTAGGGTACATGGGTACATATAAATATTTCTGATTCCAATTATGCCAAACAACAATGATAAACCAGATTGAGCTGCGCAGATACTTGTACAGAGCTTGAGTTACAAGGAGGGATTGATCTGGGTAACGGCAGATGTGCACATGGCGTGGGGCAGGGCCTGCTGTTCAGGCCAAGTGTGTAATTAGGCACCTAGAATAAAAATGTGACAGAAGTATCGAGAAGAAGATACAGTTCCTTCCTAGATGTAATGCTTCTATAATGAATCATAGAATCACTAAGTTTGGAAAAGATTACTAACATCACTAAGTCCAACCCTAACCCATCTCCTCCATGCCCACTGATCAAGTCCCTCTGTGCCACATCTTCACCATTCTGGAACAGCTCCAGGGACATTGATTCCACCATTTCTTGGGCAGTCTGTTCTACCACTCTCTCTGAGGAGAAATTTTTCCTAATACAACCCAAACCCCCCTGTTGCAGCTTTAATCCATTACTTCTAATCCTGGAGAGGACCAAATCCACCTCTGTATGGAGGCAGGAGCAGGGCTGTCCTTGGCTGTTGGTTGCAGTGCTGAGAGCTAGCTGGATTCTGCTTCTACTTGCAACCATGTTACATTAATCAAACCGTGCAACTTTAAAAACTTGGGAAGGAGAGATCACTGTTGGGCCCACTTGCTTCTTTTACCCTCTTTGTTATCCCTCTTCTTTCACATGTATTTCTAAGAGCAAGAAAAAAAACAGTGATTATAGTAAATTATAGGAAGCTGGCAGCAGCAATAATTAACAGGTAATTATCAATAAACAATGTAACCACAAAAGCTTGGATCCCACCTACCACTTGTCAACAATCAAATGATGGAGGCTCCACAGGCTGTTGGACAAACAGCCCACGGGGAGCACCACTGGTGCTGTTAGTGCAAATAAACAGCACTGTGCCGAGAGGCTAAACAAAAGCCCAGCGTGGAGTGGCCATGGGGGAGCAGGGAAGAAAAGCTCCTTCGGCAGAAAAAACAACACAAAATCCAACAGCAGTTATAGCACGAAGAGCCAACCTCAAACCACTTGCAGTTTATTGCAGCCCCAAGTAAGTATCCCATAAACTACAGTCAAAACCCAGTGTTTGGTGTCTTAAGAAAAAAAGAAAATCTCTGTCAAAGTGGAAAAGGCATTCTGGGGGAGATGATGTGAGAGCTGGAGAGAGAGAAAATGCTGCTATGTCAACTGATCACGCCATGACCGGTGGTATATTTGAAATGTGCTTTCATGACACCAAAGCAGGAGATGTGCGTAGTAACCATGTGTGTGATGAAAACGTCCCCCAGATCTGCATGCAGATGTGCTTGGGCAAACAACCTCCCACCCTCATCCTCAGGAACCAGGGAGGATTGCTGGTGGCTTCCAGCATTCCTACGTCAGGATTAAGGCCAACTTTCTGTTGAAGGGAGTCAGGTAAAGGCAGCAGAATGAAATAATGTGCTGGATGCAGAGTAAGGTGTGTTTTTGTCTTTTTTATTCTGAGTGAATATAACATTGCAAACTAATGCAAAGAAATAAAAGCACTTGTGCTTTTTTTCCTTTGAATTAATTCAGAATATTCTGCAAAAATGAAAGAGTGGATGTCTGCACTTATTAGAGCATAGATTTCTTGTTATTCGGATGTCAACTGCTATGTTAAACTGTTGGCATGATTCAATGTTTAGATTTACACTTAATAAGCCATATGCTGGTATCCTACTGGAATTTATGTATTTAAAGAACGGAGAGATGGTAGTTTAAATGGAAGCCTTTGTTGTCTGTTGCTCAAAGGAAACCCCAGCACGTCTGTGGTGACTAACACGTCTCATCTGCGCTGCCAAGCGTCCTATCAGCCCTACCCTACCTCCCCTACAGATCTGCTTCTCAGCCACTTCTGAGCTTGCATTGGATATTGCAATGTGTGTGCCTGCTTTCTCCTTTAGATTGTCCATAGCCTGCTGTTTTTTCCTGAGGTTCTTTAGTCGCTGCTGCATTTTCTTAGATTTTCTTAGATTTTCTTAATTCCTTTTTTTTTTTTTTTTGGAGAATCCTAGATCTTCTAACAAACCCGCATGCTGTGTCCCCCAGTAACTTAAAGTAATTAGGCAAAAAGTAACAATTTTAGACATCTATCATTTAATTTGAAATTACATATGGATTTAATGGAGGGGAAGGAAATAGTGCTTTGAGAGATTAGTTCTTAAATTTTGATTTAAGAACTGAGTTATTAGCTGAAATAATATGAAGTAGGGCTGCTTTTTTTGACCTTTCTAAAGTCTAGCCTAGTCAATTATTACAGCAGAGCAGGGAACCAGAGAACAGCTTTGAATCAGTCAGACCCAAACTGATTTAAGTTTGCATGGGGTCGAATAAGACATTAGTTAAAAATAACTAATGTATTCTTTGACCTCCGTAATGAGGAAGGACATTTACAGGTTTTCCACTATACATCTGATCCTGTTTATTTTGTTTCTGTGATTTCAAGATGGACTGGATGCTCTCCTAGAGGTCTAGACAACATAATACTTTCAGGTTTTCTAGGTATTCTTTCAGTTATGCACTTTGTCTATTGGTTTATATAACGATTGTATTTTGAGACAAGATAGATCAAGAAATAAAACCACGGATCCCAGTTCTATAAGCAGAATCACTAGAGCTCCCACCTCTGAACCCGCTTTAAGAGCAATCCCCAGGTTAGGGCTGATAGACCTGCCTTGTTTCACAGGCAGAATTAGGCAGGTGCAATGGCTGGAACTCTCCTTTCTAAGACTTTAATTATCTTTCCCTCTCCCTCAGCACGTCTGTATTAGAGGTGGATAAATATATAACACTACCTATACAAAGGTGGGAGAGGGAAGCTGAAGGAGGATCAGCTCCTCTCTCAGCAGGGTGAAATTTCTGCAAACATAGAGTGGGAAATAGAGCAAGCAGTGGCAAAGAAGGAACTGGAAGAGGAGTGCTGACAGCAAAGGGGAGCCTATCTCCCAGAAAAGGCAGGAAGGTCCCAGCTTTGGCTATTTCTGCTGGATCCAGCACAAAGCCTCTCGGGCAGGATGTTCCTCACATCAGAAGATGGGAAACAAGAAGTTGTTTCTACTCTTTATGCAGTTGTCTTTCATTTATCAGTGCAATTCGTTGTCATCTTGCCCTCAAGCTGAAGCTTCCCTGGTTTGGTTCTTTGGTTTGCAAAGGCTTCACAGCCGGGATTGATCCATCTGCCTTTTTACCTTTGTATAACCTGAGAAGATGCCTTTATAGCTGGTCTGTGCTGTGAACAAAACTGGAGTACACGGAGTTTCCAGAGACTTTAAAACAGGCCAGCTGGCTCCTTGGAGCGCACAGCTTGAAGTGGTCACTTCCATTTTGGACTGAGCAGCGCAGCAGTCAGAAGGAACGTTGATTAAATTGACCACCGTCCAAGGTTGGTGGAGAGCAACATAACACAAAGCGACTTCTCCCTGGAGCAAGCAGACGAGTTCTGATGTACTCAGAGATAGAGCAGGATCTTTTTTCCCCTTTGTGCTGCAGTGATCACTTTCAAATAATATGTTCCCTTAATACAAATTGCAGAAAAAAAGTATTAACTTTTATCGTACAATTTAAGTTATGTTTCATCAATTGTTCTCAGCTTCACACATAAACATTTAGTGGTATTGATAGCACATATCCTCCTATACTCATGATTTCAGTAACACTGTTTTCAGGAGCAGCGTTGCTCGCATGAGTAAGGATTTATAAGATTAAACGTGAATGTAAGGCTTTATTTCACTGTTCCTATTTAATCAATCGGTTTACAGTGTATTTCCTTTCCTCATATTCAGTGAATCCTTTCAGAGGGATGTATCCTGGTCAATGGGAATGAATGATAAAATCATTTATTTCCACTGTCTGTTGATCCTTTTGCCTCTGTGAAGTACCTAGAGCAGCAATGCCTCAGCCCAAACAGGTGCTGGAACCCTCCTGTCCCGTTAAAGTCCATTGGAAACATAGGTTTTAACCATACTAAAAGAAAATGTCAGGAAGGGGTCAGAAAGAAAGAAATATTATCAGTGTTATGACACATGGGGGCAGCCCTGTGGGGCAAGCGCACTTCTGGATGCTTCAGGAGCATCCCTATGTACAGAGAACATCCATCAAAAGCTGTAACCATCTGAGAATCCTTTCTTTTGGTGGTAGAATGTTAACATGGTAATCCCAGGGCTTGCTCTGGCTCTTTGACAGGGTGTAAGTGCTGAGTGAGAAAAGATAGTGGCATATGAGGTATGTGGTATGTGGCATACACCTCTTGCATGTAACACCCTCTGTAGTGGCGGAGTGCCCAGGTGGGCAGGAAAGCTGAAAAAACCCACAATACTATTTGAGGCCTGAAATATTATATATTATGCCTAATTGTCCCTACAACATAGTTAACCTAGCAAATTTTTACCTATGCCCTTTTCATCATTTTTATTTTTGTAATGATGCTTTTAGAGCTTTCCAGCTGCTTGAAAACAACTGGTTGTTTTTGAAGCAAAGCAACCTTAGCACTTATTGTGGACGTAGCAGTAATCTTTCATAATCAGAAATAGGTATAATTGGGTGTCTCTGCCTAAGGAGCTTAACTGTCAAAGGATTAAGCCACATGCTGATCAATGGAGGAGACTTCCTAAAAAACAGGCAGGGAGAGATTTCCTGTAGTTAGCAGCAATAAGGGAGAGGAACTTTAAAAACAACTCTCTATTTGATAACTACAGAAATCTAGCTAAGTCTTAGGGATTTAGCCAGGGAACATATTGGTTCCAGCAGACTATAGTAAAGTTAATTAAGGATGATTAATGGAGCATTTTCCTTCCAATGATATCTGTGACAGAACAAAGCTGTCTGAGGCTTGTCAAGCAGAATTTGAGTTGAATGAGTATTTATGTGATCAAATCTGAAGGGCTGCCTCTTGACAGAGCAAGGATTCATCAATCAATTGTGCTGGCTTGCAGTGGTGGGAAATTGGTCTATCAGCATAGCTATACTCCCATCCCCCATTTTTTCATTCAATCATCCCTTAGGCTACAATGCATCTTTCGCTTTTACCTCTGACCACCTTAAGGGCTATCAGAGAAAAGTAAAAGCAAGAGCTAAAACATCTATTATAGTGGTTATTTCTCAGCTGTACTCATACAATTGATTTCTTTTAAGCAGAGGCCCAGGCACTGTAAAGCGATACAAGCCTGTTCAATGAATTAATTGGTTTTAATAAAAGTTTAGCTTTGAGCCTGAAGAATATATAGGGCGCTCTTACTAGAACCTCTCCTACAAGGGAATACAACCTGCACAAAAGGCTCCTGTCCTGCCTCAATCCCACTGCCCTCATCATAACCACTGGGGTTAAAAGGCAAAATCCTTGATTTAACAGGAAGAGGCACCGCTTGTGCTGCGGTGCGTGTGTGTGTGTGAGTCTGCACCTGGGAGAGGAATGCTGGCTGCATGCACTTGGCTGTAGGGTGCCCTCACAGCCCTTTGATACCCAGGTTTTGGGCAGAGGAACCAGACCCTTGTGGGTATACCACAGTATGAGTGTTTAATGAGTACCTCTGTTGCTTCCACTGCGCTAGGTATTAAATGGGACTAACCAAGACTTTTGTAAAATGATGCGTCTCGCATGGAAAATTCAGAAAAACACAAGTCTGAATAAAGTCGAGGGCTCCATTTTCTAACCCACCACATAAATAATTCTTTAAATAAGCTGGCTGCTCAAGCTTTGTTCTTTTTGGCCCTCACCGAGCAAAATACTCTTGCGGTATTTGAAACTGAGACAGCTAGATAGACACTAAACATCCCTTTCTTGAAACACCATTGCTGAACTATTGTTCAGCAATTTAGATTGATCATTGGTTCAAAAAGAGAGGCACCCTTTGGGGGCAGTTCACCCATTTTCTAGCAGACTCCTACACGAGGAGGAGGAGGGTTGCATTCAAGAAGCCTCTCTTCTCCATCAGGAGAGCTTGGGTGTAGATTGGACCAGGCATAGCCCTGAAAGACTGATGGTAAAAATAGCTCTGATGAGGTTGTTGAACTCAGTTGTGTGTTTCCTTGTTGAAGTTACAAGCAGATGCCAGGTTTTTAGGACTTTTGTGAATTAGGAAATTGAAGTTCTGGCTGTAACTATTCCAAGGTTTGGTACCTGCTTGTGCCGCCTCAGCTGGACCAGCCACAAACTAGGGAGATACAGCCAAATCTTCCCTTTTTCCCAGACCTATGTACTTTATACGAAGGAGTCTAAAGGGGGAAACAACAGCTCTTCAGTGTGCCATGACCTAAGGAAGGATAGATCACTCACAGGTTTCCCTCACTCTTTTAGGCAGGTTTTCATGCCAAAATATTCCCCTGAGCACAAGTACCTTCCTTGTGTATGCGACTTTTATATGCTTAAATCCAGAGAGGTCTGTAAATGCAAATAATTCCCCTCGTTGGCTCAATGCGATTATTGTTGAGAGCATTTCTTTCCATCGGTAGAGAATACTATTTTGTATGGGCAAGCTTAGAAACCGAATGTCTAAATATTTAACCAGTGTTATTTCAAAGAATTTCATTATTTATCTTCTTTATGATTTATATTATCACATTCTCTGTCTGTAGTTGTGGTTTATCATAAGCAACCCATCTGCTGTAACAGCCAAATTGGAACATTCATATAAGATGCGTTCCGATATCGTAAACATGACAAAAGATAGATTACATTTAGTCTTTCTCCATGTTTAACCAGTTTAATTTGTTTCCTATGCAGAAGAGGCTCTAAATTTACTTAATATATGTTAGCACTTAGGAACATGGTAAGGAACATGACTAGGGTCTTAACCTATTCGTAAATAAATGGGAAGCTTCCTGTCTGAGTAAAAGAAAGAGAGAGAATTTATGTCAAACAATCAGGAATTTAATACATAGTGCTCTATTAGGATGTCCAGTTTGTGTACATACTCTTAAGGCATGATTACGAATAACTTCACTTCTTATAAACAATGTGACTGAAGAAATTACTCACAGATACAACAAAAAGGGAAAGAAAGGTAGGAAGTTTTAGCTGCAGCCAATAAAGGAATTACTTTCCCTGAAAAGGTTAAAAACTTGCGCATTTATTTTTGTTGCCATAATATTTGTCTTTGCAGGTTTAGCTTTCTTAAGAATCCCAAAGAAGATGCTGCGTTGGGAAAGATTTTAGTGACCTGGGTTCAAAGTCATACCATAGATCCAACATTTTCTCCGACAGCTTTGGTTTTAAAGTAACCCTAATGCTGGCCTAAATCTGTGAAGTGACTGTCCGTATTTATATCACTCTAGAGAGAGCTTTTAGTGATTACAGGGTTGATCCTGCAAATTGGATGCCTTCAACTTCTGCCGAATTCAGGGAAGCCGAGGCCCTCAGCACGCAGCCAAGAGTGCTCAGCACCCGCAGGACCCTGCCCTGCCTGCTTTTTCACATCATAAGGTCAAGTAGAGGGCTTTTCATTTCAAGCTAAAGAGTCATTCATTTTTCTCTCTTAAGGTAAAAGTCACATGATGAGAGAGTGTGTGATTAACTGTTACGGAAACAATGTCCATAATGATATATAAAGGTGTTCCCTTCCAAAGTTACGGGTGGATTTCTTCAGAGGTGTTAAATATACGGTGGTCCAACACCGCGCAATTCATGAATACTAAAAATAAATATACGCTTATTTCTGGGATGGTGATATACTGCTAAGCAATTTTGAGCAAATATATTCACATTATAGGATATGAGTACAAATCAAACGTAACTGAGCCGGCCTTTATGAGAATGAAGTGTCAGTACATTTGAAAATATGTGTAACACCAAACTTTAATCACTGTACCAGCACGTTAACATTGCAGTTGACTGCTCCATGCTCCTGAAGGTTTAAGGTTTTCACTTGTCCTCTACGAGGACAGCACACCTTCTGGGGCTGCCTGGCACTCACCCCTTCCCAGGCCGGATGCTGTTGCTCTGATCTGCTTTGACAAACGTGCTTACTCTGTTGCAAAGTCCTTTGCCTCCAAAGGGCAGTAACACAATAGAGGTATAGAGCAAGGGGAAAATAATGGTGGAACTAACAAGTTGCACATGTGCCTTCCCTAACATCAGATTGGCTTTCATTGCACCTCTTCCCTGGCCATGTCATTTTCTTGGAATGCACTTCCTAAGGTGGAGACTTTATCTTCATTTCTGTATGTGAAGTATTTTATACACTGTTGGCGCTGGGAAAAGTAATGGGCAACACTCTGGGGTCCCAATTATGGCAGAATTACACTTGCTCAGATAGGAACGTGACACCAGGCCCGCTCACGATGACTAAGCTCGTAACCTAGCTATGTGAGCAAATGCAATGTTTTTTTCACTCTTTAGTCCACATGATTTGGGTGGGAGCTTCACCACAGGGATGCCAGAAGCTGGGAGAGCAATGGTTTAGGATCTTACAGGCATAGAGAGCATTAATAGATGTTTATATGCAAAGAGAGGAGGAAACCAAGAGTTGTCATCTTGACAGCACTTGTAGCATACCATGTGATTAATCCTTACGAATTCAGGGAAGAATTTGAAGGGGGGCTGGAAGAAGAACGGTGAAATAGCTTATGGGGTTTGCAGAAAGAGCCTCCTGTGGGGGAGGACAGGGCTGGAGGAAAAGCAGTGTTTGGGAAGGGACCTTTGCATGTGTTACTGCAGGGCAGTCAGCATCGTGCTGCTCTATAGGCTACAGCAAAAAGTGCCCTGGAAGTGAAAATGACAGTTTTTGCTTGATAGGATGCGCTGACCATGGAGAGAGTGGAGGATTCAGACATGTTGAGTGGAGGATTCAGACATGTTGCAGGTCAGCAGCAATGGGATAAGAGAAGAGCATCAATATTGAGCAATTTCACCTCTGACAGTAAACCCCTTTGGGGTCATCTGTGAATTTGGGTGGCTCGCCTCTCAGTTTGGCCACAGTGGGTTTTTTTAAAATACTTTTTAGATGAATATTGTCACACTGAGAAGTGAAATGATGACGTCAGCGGTAGAAACAGTTCCTTCCCAGAAGGTGTTTGGAAAGATGGACCGATTGAAATGAAGGAAAACCAAAGGAGGAGGCATCTGGAAAGGCAGGGGCGAATTGTGACCACAAAAGCTTGGCTGTCTAGTGATGTTTATCCCAGCCTAGGTCTGCTTCCCTAGCTGATAACACAGTTTAACACACAGCCGGGCATTGTGCTGACACTGAAAGATGAAGCGGCTTTTTACGAGCTGTACCCCTCAGACACACTTTCCATCGTAATACCGACCAGCTCTGCCTGTTCCCTTGATCCCATTTTTCTTCTCTTAAAGCCACTGTGTTTATTGGGACCAGTGCAATGGAAATTCCCCTTACTGTTTATATCTGAGGTTTCTCTTGCCTTCCTATATTTCCCTGGGAATCGGGGCCATATAGATTCTTGCTCCACACCCATGCCTTTGTCTTTCCCGTTTTTCTGAATTATTTTCCCTGACTGCATTTCCACGGAGCAGCTGTTTGTGTTTAAAAACCACCTGCACAAGTAGTTCTGTTTTCAGTGGAAGAAAATGTCACTTGTAAAGGGAAAAAGCCCTTAGGTGTTGGAGTTCGCTGGGAGTTTTAATTTGATGCGTATTTTTCCCTACTGATTGATGAATGTTCGAAGTGTAACTTTAGCCCTTGCTAACTAATGAAACTGGGTGGTACCCACGGTCACCGTCTGGCGTGCTGACGCATGGTTCAACTGACCCCCTGCAAGGGAGAAGATTGCTTTTTGACTGTCAGCAGGAAAGTCCCCAGCCCCAGCTTCAGCAGAGAGTGTCAAGCAGAGAAAAAGCATCAGTAGCTCCATAGAGAGTGGAACTGCTGAGCCAGAGGTTGAGCTCTATGTGTGGAAATGGGGTCTCGCTGGCCATTGATGGCACCCGTGGACAGACCTGTTCAGGGTGGTTGTGGTGGAAAGGGTGCATGGAGGAAAAAAGTAGGGACACCAGAAAAAATTCTCATGCCCATTGAAAGCCCTGGGAATCTGGGGGACTTTTGTAAAGGGCTCCTGAAGTTCCATGGGGAGCAATAACATGATTTCCCAACTCCTGCTAATCTCGAGGGGATGAGGTTTGTCTTGCACTTGTGCCTTGTGCCAGGTGCTTGTGAAGCTGTTGAGTGCAGGCAGAAGTGGCCTTGGGAAAGCCCTACTTGCTCTCTCCATGCACCCCCCTTGGCCCTTGTGCCCTGAAAGCCTTTCCACCTCCCCATTCCTCCTCCTTCCCCACTGACACTGCCTCTTGCCTGCTTTGTGTGACCACAGGTATTTTTCCACTCGTGGAGGCATGTGTAGAGTGGCAAGAAGTGCCCAAGCAACCCATGTGGAGCCAGGTGGGATGGATGCATCCTCCCCATTCTTCCAAAATGCGTTTATGTGGTCAGTGCTGCCTCTGCTTGGCAGCGTAGGCCACTCACAGGAGAAGAGACAGCACCAGGCCAGCAGTAAATGGCAGCAAGTTCTGGCTTCCAGTCCCCACAGAGGCCATTAGATGATGATTTCATGCTGCAAACCTGGCACCGCAGCTCCCTGGGCCAGAGGAACTGTAGGAGGTCATTTATGTGTCAGCTGGTGGGAACAGTCACAGTGAGAGCAGTAGCAAGCTAAGAAATATACTGTACCAATACTCAAATAGATTTACACCAATATTTATAGAGATGCTGGTATTTATATATTTTTTCAGACATATTTAGGACTTAATGAATATACTTGTTCATTTTGCCATCAATCAGATCCAAATGGTTTGAAGAAAAGTAGCTCCAAACCCACGCTGGCAGGAGCCAGGCTCTGAGCATGTCCATGCAAGAAGACTGCTGACATGGTAGCACACAGCTGAGATGTCAGTCCCTTTTGCAGACTGATGCACTGCCTCTGGGCTGTCCTTCTGTCCACCCACACAGGCTCAAGCCTGGTTCCTTCCTTCTTGGTGCCCATTAGGCTCAACTGCTGTAAACTGGAAATTGGAGAGGCCTTGGCATATGCCAGCTTGTAAAGGCCTTGTAAATGGCTTGCACAAAGAAATTTTCCAACTGGGAACAGCACCAAGCTTTCGGTTTAAAGTAGCTTAGATAGGAAAGAGGGGTAAATACGTGCCTTTCTACCTCTATGGGTATACTGTAAATGCCAGACAGTGGAAAACCAGTAAAAAGAAAGAAAAAAGATCTGAAACCAAAGAAAGGGGCTGGCAGATGCCTGTGTTGGCATCTCAAGAGGGTCAGGGAAGGCTGAAGAAGCCAACCACTCTCTTCCCACTCTCAAAGGCAGGTCGCACATGACCAGGGAAGATTTGAAAGAACAAGAGGCCAAACCCACGTGGGTAGGCTTGGGAAGCCATCCGTATCAGGGGAGGCAGCCAAGTGGGGAGCTGTGAATAGTGGGCAAACCCACTGCTGCTCCTTAGCCTCTGTGTGGGTTATCTGTGTCCCAGTGCTCTGCTAATCTCTGAGGATCAAAGCTTCGTGTGGATTCCTAAGTAGGTCTGAAAAAAATTCCTGTCTTGCTTTCCTGCTGCCTCTCCAAAGCATACAACACCGATGCTGTAGCTCCTTCTAGCAGGCAACACGCATCTGGTCTACTTCTGCTGTGGAGTCAGCTCCACTTTAGATACAAATCAGTGCTTTCAGTTCAGCGTGTTCTTGTTCCTTTGGAAAGGGTGTGAGCAGTTAGATATTTATTCAGACTTGTGCCTTATAAAGTACACGGCTGCAGTGACAAAGCCTCCCGGGCTGTTTGTTTTACGGTGCTGTTAAGCAGGATGACGCTGGCTAACTCCAGCTGATGAGCTCCACTATAACGTCTTGGTAGCATGGGAGGAGAAAGCACAGCCCACACTGGTGGGACAGGAGAGACACCAGCCTCCTGTGGCACACAGCAACAACAGCATGGCTTTTGGTGGCACTGCCCATTGTAAGCAACAGCTCTGTGCAAATGCCTCTTTTATAACGTGTTTATCACAGGCTGTATGGGCTGTACGCTGGGTAATGTTCCCTCTCTGCCTGCTGAGCAAACACTTGAATTGTTCCCCTTCTCTCTAAAGGCAATCAGCATTTTGCTATTGCCCTCATTGGGGCCTGGATTTCTCAGTGGAAATATTTCATACCCCTGCTCTGTATTTTGAGCACTTCTGTCGATTCTGCAGTGAATCTCCCTGGCTGCCACCTTTGGTCGAGCTTTGACATCTCCCGTGTGCTGGAGGTGCCTCCTCTGCTTCCACGGGTTGACCAGACACTCCTTTGGTGGTTTATTCTTACCACTGCTGTTGGCCTCAAGTTTAGAGTAAAAATATCTCCGAATGAAATCGTTTCAAATTTCAGAAACTTGGGGTTTATATTGCACATTTCTGAAAATGCAGAAAGCAGGGCCCCATCCCAGGGGTGGTCTTTGGGCTCTTCCCTCACCGCATCCCTTCCTGAGGGGTGAACATTAGACACAGCCAGTCTTAATTAGCCCTGTTAATTCATTAACTGCAAGCACTGGCTGCTGTGGGGTTTTGGCTCTGCTGTCCCCTGCAGCCCTGTGAATGCCCCCAGGGCCGGATCCGATGTCACCCCAAAATCCATTGTTCTGGGAAAGGAGGGGTTGGCACCTCTCCGGCACTGAGCACAACATCAGCGCTCTCCCAGGGACTCTGTGCTGCTGTCAGGCCCAGGAATAGCTAAATACGTTTTTCCTGGTGCATGATTCACCGAGCCAGCAGCAAGATACCATCTCGGCCTTTGTGTTCAGGCTGGGTGACATTTTCTCCTCGCTTGGGCAGCCTGGCCCCGTTCCTGCTATGGATGGAGCAGGGAGCTTGGTTTTCTATTTCAGTGCACACTGTAGGTGTGATGTTCTGCAGGACAGGTGGACAGAGCTTGCTTTGGAGCACTGAGTGATGACTGTGGCACTTGCTTTGTGAGCAACTTGCCTGTGAGCATCGGGTAATCATTTTTGGTTTGATTCATTTTTGTTTGTTATTAAGCACAATCGAGCATTTAATTTAATGGACATAATGTGAATCTCAACGTGTGTTGTGCTTATACCCAGATGCACGTGCACAGACTGACACTATTTTAGTTTGCTATTTAGTTTCCTGGAGAAAATGAGCAGGAGGGAGGGAGAGCCACTGGGTCCTGACTTTCCATAATGTGGAAAGTGCTTGAGAAGGTCATTTGTGTTGTTCCTAATGCACCTCATAATGTGAGTTGATCTGCAAGGGACGTAATGTGAAAAAAAACAAAAACACACAGAAGAAAAGAACCACAAAAAACAGCAGCAAACCATCAAAACCCACTTTTGGCACCTGCAAGACTTTCTGAATGTGGTGCTGGGCTCTGCAGGGAGGGCAGGTTTGTGGCTGCATTTCCAGCAGGAGAGCTGGGTCTGCTGGGTGATGGGATGGGTCCCTTGTGTGCAGATCAGGAGTAAAGTTTCCCTCATCTATTGGTTCCTTAAATACTTCCACAGTAAATATTGCTAAATTTAGTACGTGGATGGAGTTTGGCTTCCTAAAATGTGGGACTAAGTGTCACGGAAAAATGAACTCCATGCTCAGCACTCATAACTTCTAAGTTTTGGAGAGCCAAATACCTAACTGATTGCATGTGGTGGCATGTCCAGCATGGTATGTTATTGATAATATTAAATCAACAAAATTAAACAGTAAAGATGTGCGCTGAAGTAGCGATGTGCCCCGGGAGAGAAAGTACACATAGGACACCAAATTTTTAATTATTATCCAATTGTCCATAAAAGGGGAACAGTTGTCACTTGTAGGGGCATCATGTTAAGTCGGGACAAAGTTGTTCACTTGGGGGGAAGTTTTACATAGAATCTACCAGTTTGGGGGGGCTTAAAGAGTTTGATTCACTTACATTAGATTTTTTTTTTTTGTGTGTTTACTTTCATCCTTTTTTGTACTTCTTTGGACAAAGTCCAAACAGTCAGAGTAACTACGGAAAAGCTGTTCTCACCACAGGGAAATAATGTATTATGCTAATTCCAATTAAAGAAAATTTCTTAAACTGCAAATATGGCCTTCAAGAGAGAAATGAAAAGTGTGGAAATTAACATTCTTGCCAGATTTCCAGCTCAATTCCACATACTCAGGGGGTTTGGGTCAGGCTCAGATAAGCATCCAAAATTTTGGGATGTTTATCCAAACCTTATTTCTAAACCTTCTAAGTTCACTCCCGACTAATCATAATGGAGTTAGTGGTAGCAGGATATGAATGTACAACATTTAGCTTAGAAATTGGCAGCTCCTCATCATTTCACAGCTAGAAGCCTTTGACCAAATATCAACTCTGCTAACCAAAACAAAATAAAATAATGACTTGAGTTGGTCTCCAGCCATACCACCTTGTGCTACAGCCCTGGAAGATCTTCCAAGTAGGGCTGGGCCAAGGCAGGCTTTGGCTGGGATAATGTTGCTGTTGCTGGAGGCATCCTTCCTGATTCAGGGGGTGACACTTACTCACATCGGGGTTGAACCTGTGTAGCAGTTCATGTACAGAGATGTCCTTTCAGATTCGGGTACACTTCTGAGGGCTGGTGGTCATTAATGAGCTCTTCTCAAATGCTGGGAAGTGAACTCCAGGTCCACCTGAACAGTGATGCCACAGCAGCCAGGCTCCCAGCTGGAAGCCCTGTTCCCACTTCCCGCACTGGCTGCCCACTCTGATCAGGAGCCATTTGCCTTCTCAGGCATGAAGGATGTGAACTCCATGAGAGTTTAATTTTGTAAAGTGTTTGGAACATTATTCCAATGAAACAAGTGAAAGATTACTGAGGGTTGTGAATTAGATTCTGAAGAGGTGTGCTTGCTTCTCTCTGTTGCTGCTTTTGCCATCACACCCTTTGCTTTCCACACAGGGGAGGGGAGCTGGGTCTTGTGGAGCTGCTTGCAGCACTGCCCAGCAGCTCGCACACCTCACTGTAATTCAGCAAGTCATCATTTTAGCAAAGAAGATGCCTTAGACGTATCCTTAACAGAACTCCACCAGGTGACCCTCAGGCTGTCCTTTTACCCTCGTGTTTCATTTTGGCCAATGGGTGTCACTCTAAGTAGATGCACCTGATTTCTATTGCCATTGAAATTCATGCCAGGAACGAGTTCATCCAAGAGCAAATTCTTTCCATGTAAAAGAGCACAGAAATGGTCGGGGAAGCTGTAGCAGAAATGAACTTGGCCATATGAACTTAGGCTGCAGGTATATGTTCTATCATCTATAACTTCTTCAGATTTACTTAGGCTTATCACTGAGTTATAGCTATGAAACCTGCATGGCTGTAATAGAGGTCATCCCATTGAAACTTCTGTGTCAAAGGAAAAGCTTTGTCAATTGAAGTTAGCAATGAACATAATGAAAACACTGAGAACTGTTCAAAAGACATTTGAATATTGTCCTTCTGATACCAGCACACACTAAGATTTCAGAAAGCTTGATGACCATTCGTTGGAGGTATTATGTGAAACAAATTTTATGAAACATCGCTCATATTTTTGCCTTTTCTCTTACATCTTCCTCCTGCAATCAGCAGAAATAATCTCTTACTTCCTGACAGACCCTCTATTTGGCTACATGTACAGCTGCAAGACACAGTACCTATTTGACAGTTTAAGTTCATTTTCATCTAACATAGGATTTGACAAGATGCTAGCCACAGTGCAGTTTATGCCACTCAAACACCAACTTTTTGTTCATTAGGACAATGCATTAATGATCTATACCTTGTTCTAGAATGCTGTGTCTATCTCCCATCACGTTTACTCTTTTTTATTGCTTTCTCATTTCAAGGGAAATGGACAGCTCTTCATACATTGCCCTTTTCTGTTCTCAACCTGGACTCTGTCTAGTATCAAGGCATTACTCTTTTTTGAGATGAGCGTGCAGCATAGAAAATGAATTTTGTGTGTGTGTGTGCTATACTGCATCCATGTGCCCTCACAGTTCTATCAAAAGTGTTTTGGCATCCTGCAGAGCAGAAGACTATGGAGAGTCACTGCTACCAGTGTCAGTGAGAAGTCTGCAATGATGAGAGCGTGGGTACTTGGAAGGAACAGAGGGAAAATATGAACTGTCAGACGCTCATAGAAATAGTCCTTGGGGTCATAGCTGTAGCTGGTTTGGTTTTAGAAAAAGCAGAAAAAGCAGAGAAACTGTTGCCAAGCATTGATGAACGTGTGATGAACTTCTGTGTTTACAGGAATTAAAACCTGAAAATCATGCAAACACGACTGTTGATAAATGTGTGACAAACAAATTCTTTCCACCCCAAAACACATTGTACCATTGGTGTTTCAACAGCCCCTATTTAGACATTAAAAATGACTTTTCACTATGATTTCTAGCTTGAGCTCAGATCAGCATGTAGAAAAAAATAAGCAGAGTGTATGGTTGCTTATCCTTCCTTCTTGTTTCTTTTTACTCTAAGTTCCTGAAAGGTCATAAAATAGAGAAGTAAAAAAGTCACCGATATGTAGTCTTGTTCACTTTATCTTCTGAACATTAAACACAGTTCCCAATTTCTTATGGTACATAAAATGTTTTGCCTTGCTGTATCATGTATACAGAACTTCAAAAAGTGAATGAGACAGCCAAGAAAATGTAATGGATGTGTAATAACAGCTCTTTAGATCTCCTGGTTTTAGCATAGCATCTTTCTATTCCTGAAGGTGCTTTTAACATGATATCTCAAGCTATTTATGAAGTCATTTATTTTTGCATGGAGATCAGCCTTACTTTGTAATTAGCTCACACTTGCCATCTTGCTGAAGTTGTTGTTTGGTGCTCAGAGACCCTTTTTGTTTTCCTCTAAGGACGTACCCTCAACATAAAACTTCAATCTCATGGGAACAGCCCATCCCAGCTCCCTTTGCACCTTCTGCAAAACAGTTCCAAATTGTTACGTTAGAATAAAGCTCAGTTCTTTCTGTCAGGCATTTCGAACATAAAGAAGCTTTGCTGTTTGCCTGAAGTTCATTCATCACATGCATGTCAGCAGCTGTGTTTAACTGCTTATCCCCACATCCTGGCCCTGCATTGGTGGGACAGTGTTAGCCACATTTCACTGGAGTTTTAGGCAAAAGTGAATTGCTACAACATGGCTGGGGCATCTCTAGAGCATCCAGGCACAATTTATTCTGGTGTGAGCTCAGTATTGGGCATGGCAGCACCACTAATGGTCTCTAATCCATTATCATTAGTAGTCACAGGCACAGGTTGGTGGTTGGACTAGATGATCTTATTGGTCTTCCCAACCTTAATGATTCTGCTATTCTATTATTCTACGATTCTGCAATCATTTGCATATATGCAACACGGTGACTTTGACAGGATTTCCCTGGCGTGCTTGCCAGCAGGAGCAGTGACATTGGTTTCCTTCAATATGTCAGACTGGTCACTGTTAATCCATCATCACCAGGCTTTTTGTGCCAGCTACTCTGCTTCTCCTGCTGCTGCTTAAAGCAGTGGGGATGGCCTTCAGGTGCCAGCATGGACTCCAACAGCTCCTTATGCAGACATTTTTTTATATTCGGTGGGAAACTATGTCCACCATGATTGTTATGAGCCAGCACAGGGAATTTTGAAGGCACAGCCATTGGGTGGGAAACCCAATGGGATGTGACTAAACATGCATGCAGGGGACTAAGGGGATGGTGGCAGTGGGGCCTGCTTGAACTTGCCTGGAAGTGCTGGACAGCTTGGAAGGAAAGACATAGAGAAGAGCTTGATAAATAAGATAATCTGAAACTGAATCATTGCATAGAGATGCATCAAAATTATAAAATCGATAAGTATTGATCTGTATATATCAAACAAATAACTGCCTGAAGAGATGCCCAGATTTAACATGCTGATTATACAGCAGTCAGTAGAAATACCTTGAGATCTGAAGAGCTATTACATTTTAGCTGTTCTGTGCTGCAGCTGAAGCTGATAACATCTCACTGAAGTCTCTTAAATTTTTTCCTGCTTGAAGTTCTTGGTTACAAGTATATTTAATCAACAAACCAAAACCAAAGAACAGATTTTTGGCATGCAGAATGCTCTCTAGCCATCGAAAGCGGGAGACCAAACACTACAAATTCTTCTAAAAATATACAACTGTCATTTAAAATTCAACCTGCTTTCACTACTGATCTGGCTCACTCAAGTCACAGTCACTGCACCTCAGGTGTGTCCAGTGTGTGCTTGGCTACTGGCAGCAGTTGCAGTGGGACAGCATCATCCATGGCCACCAAACCCTTCAATCTGCTGATGGAAACCAGAACAATGGTCTCTGCGGTATCCATTTATACATAACTCATTTATATGTTATTCTTCTCTTAGCCTTTACACTGAGGGAGCAGCATGGAATCAAACACAGCACGGGTTGACTGGAGCTTGGAGGTTTCTGTCATTGACTTTCCTGCCTCTGTCCCATCAGTAAGTGTTAATGGGGAAATGAGGCACTCAGTGTGCTGCTATCAGTGGAGTCAGCAGCTGCCACTGGAGGATCGAGATTCTTGCACTGCTCTTTGTCACCACCTTTTACCTGTTAAACCCAGGGTAAAAGCAGGCTGAGTAGAGATGTAAAAGGCTTCTGACATGGCCTCAATCTTAAACTGCTACAACTTGACATTTTCCTGTGCTGAATAGATTTCTGGACACATGAATGGTATTTCAGAATGAAATTCCTGTATTTTATAGATAACCTAATCCAGTTCAGTTTCTCCTTTCTGTAGAAGTATATTCTGGTCCTCAACAACCTTGACCTAAAACTTCTGTTTCCTATTTGAGACAAAATTCATGAATTAATTTAGAGAGCTAAATGAGAATTAACTAATTCCAAAGTGCTAATGAGCACTTGCAACTCCCACTTTCTGTTCATCAGAGTCAAAGGAAAGAAGTAAAAAGTAGTGAAGGAAAGCGATGGGAAAATATTGCAGGAGGTTCGTTCCTGGTCTGCCACTGATTTTCTCCATGAGCACATCTCCCTATTCCGTCCATCCAGATGAGTTGCCAACCTTCCCATCCAGCACGCTGTTGGTGCTGCCCATGCCATCTTCAAGCTGAGCAGGGCAGAGACCCCTGCTCACTATTTTCCAGCGCACAAAGGGTCTCAGTTTCAACCAGGGCCTCTAGGTGCTGCTGTGATACTAATAATGCTAATACTCATAATTCTGCTGGTGGCAAATTTAGCCCAACATCTTAGGCTTAAATAAGTTATATGGAGAAATGGTTATAAAGCAGTCTCCATCCTCATTTAAATTCTGCAGGTCATTTTGCATCTGCAAAACTCAGTTTATGGATTGATATGCATCTTATATATTTTATCTTGGGAATGTTTTCTCTATGAATCTCATACAAAATCTGCAGCATGACTTGTGTATAAAAAAAGCCACAGGAAAAAATCGCCTGCAGCTATACCACTCACCTCCCTCCTCCTTCACATGCACACATGCCTAACTTCTTTTTTTTCTCCTTTGTTTTATCAGTATGGTGCTAAATTACCAAGTTTGAAATTTCTTCAGCAAATAAGGGATGCATGCCAGAACATAAGTGCCCTGAGGGATTTAAGTCTTAGGGGGAAAAGCCCTTAATTTCCCAGTTTATAGGTAGCAGCACTTTCTTGAAATTGGAAAATGTTCAGCTCATTTATGAAAGAAATCTGCCATGAGTACATGCTGATGTTCATAGCCATTTCATTAATAACCCATTGTGATCAAGACACATTTTTTTGGTTAGCAGAACAGGTTTATTTTGACACCTGTATCAAATACATTCCCCAACAGAGTTTTCTGGTGAGCAAAACATGCTTGTTGTTCATTACTCTGTTCCTAAAGAAGGCAGAGGTAAGCTGCAGTATGCCTTCACAGAACCTTTGCAAGATACCCAGTGAAATACTGTCTTCCTCTCTCTCCTTGATGAGAGGTGAAAATAATGCTCCTGAGCATTCATCTGGGTTGGTGGACATGGTAGGTTTTGGAGGATGGGATAGGTTTTGGAAGTCGTAGGTTTGGTAGACAGAGTGGGTTTTGGTGGACATTGTGAGCTTTGGTAGACATGGTGTGCTTTGTTGGACATGGTGGTTTTGGTGGGCGTGATGAGCTCTGGTGGACACTGTGGGTCTTGGTAGACATGATGGTCTTTTTGCTGCTCCTTGTCCTCTGCAGCTTCAGCCAAGCTCTTCTGTTCAACCAAGTTGCTCTGAGAGCAAGAGTTTTCATAACCAACCCTACTCCTTTACCCATGTGTGACTAATTTATGTGGAGCAGCACTTCACTGTGCAGCGAGTCCAGCTGCCGTGCATGCTCATGGCTGGTTAAGCATTTACCGGTCACGCGTTCACTCGGGACCTTCTTTCCATGTTGGGGCAGGTGCCTGCACATAGCTGGGGAAGCTGGACTATAGAAATGGCACCTGTGCTCCAAGTGCCCTGTGTCTCAGTGCTAGGGAGCCTGCCTGCAGAGGATAAGGATCAACCTTGCAAGCACGTCCATTGGCCAAATAACTTCACATTCCTGAATTCCAGTCCTTGGACTTATCTACAAGCATGACTTGAATTGTTGTTCAGTATTTCAACCTATTTATAGGTTCGTAATGAGCTTGCAACAAAGCGTTCTCCGTCTTCTATCCACATACAGAAGTTATCGAGTGCCTCAGTAGTGCTGGTCACTTGTGGGGCTCCTCTCCCTGTGACATAAGAAGGGGTGAACCAGCTGCTGGAGCCCTGGTGGGTAGGGACTATGTGCTGCTGTCCTCCACAACGTGCTGCTCCCAGGGATGATGAGTTAATTCAGCTGGAACAATGGTAGTTCATCAAGTTGTGTGGTTTATCTGAAAATCGAATTCCAGTAATTTCCAATGCCAGCTGACTTAATGCCCCTTTAGTGCAGGTTTTAGACAACTCCAGTCGATTGTCACAGCAGGTTTAATGCAAAAATGTAGGAGGGATGAAACTATTGACACCTCCTGTAGCAGATTCTTGTGCCCCACTCAGGAGCTGGATGTGCTGTCTGCGTGCATGTGTGTTTCTGTGTGCACAGTGTGCATCCTGCTGCTCTGAGCCAGTGCTAGAACCATCCACACAAGCACATTTAGAACAGCAAATCCAAACCTGAAAATTTTAAAATGAGTGTTTGAATTTTATTGGGTGATAAATTGCTTCTTACTCTTATAAAGTCCGCAGGTGTTTATGTCCACTCTTGTACGCCTAGTTAAAACTTTGGCTACAATAGGAATGCTTTGAAAATAGCCAGTCATTCCTAAAATTGATTATTAAAATAGAATTACCTGCTATGCATCACATTAATCTTTGCAGTGTAAAGTTCTGCTTATTAACCCTTCCGATACCCATCAGCCTGATGTTACCCTCACTCTGTTGTTTTCTTTCCCAGTCCCCATCCCTTGGCTCTGGGACAGTGTAGGGACCCACACTAGTTGTGTGCACCCTCCCCATCCAGTGCTGAGCCCTGAGACTGTGTGGCAAATGGAAAGGTCTGAAGATTAAAAAATTTGGAGGGAGTGAAGCGTTAATGGATTCCTGTTGAATTCTTATGCACACTGATACAAAGGAAGTGTGCACACTCCCTTTAAGGCTTTCTACCTCCTGGGTATGGTGGCTTGTTGGGTGCCCCTGGGGTCAGGAGTGTATTTCTTCTATATTTAGAGCTGCTTCTGCCAGAAGAATTGTGTTCCTGGGCAGTAAAGGAGCTGCCACGGACAATGAGAGCTTCTGTCCCCCCTTATATACCTGCCTGCAGCCATGCATTCAATGGCCGTGTCTAGTAGGTGTGGGTTTGGAGGCTTCTAGAGCCTTCTGTAACTGAAGCAATGAACAGTACAACTGAAAACAGCAATAGTCCTTGGCACCCTGTGCCAGAGCATGTTCTTTGACAGGAGAAATAGTGGGAAGAGTCAGTGGAGAAAAACTGGGAGCTCACTGGAATTCCCTCTCTGTTGCCCCAGGAGCATGCTTGCAGTGGGAAGTGGGAGAGCAGCAGTGCATCCCTCAGCACTTCATTTCTGGGTGCCAAGGACATGGGTTGTTTGCGGTGAGGTTTTGTGACATTTACTGACCCATTTTGCATCTCAGATGGAGAAGGCGAATCTCCCTTTTTCTCTTGGTAACACCTGAAAGGATCCAGGCTCACACCCCAACAGCATGCCTCAGAGCATACAAAAAAAAAAACCCTTCTCATCTGCCAGACCCCGTCCAGGAAATTTCGTCTCATCTCTTTTTTTTCCCCCAAAAAGCAATCGGTATTTTTGAGGTGTGCGTGGGGTTACGTGTTCCCAACTGCCCAGCACAGGGAAGGGAATCCCAGCTGGGTGCCCCCACGTGCCCCTCCACCATAGCACACCATTCCTGGGAAGGGGGTAGTTGGAAGTGCCCTCCCCATGTCCCGCCATCAGTCAGGGGGAGGAAACCCACCCTGCAGCAGCGCCAGCAAAGCCAGCCTGACCCGAGCAAATGAAAATAATCAAAAGTAATTAGAAGCGTGCTGGACTGCTCCTCAGAGATCTATGCGAGAGAATAAACATGCCGGAGCCCTCCGAGCCACTGCAAAGGCCCATGTCTGAGCTGTTAGGTGCCCTGACCTTGTCCACATAAAGACGTGATTTATGAAGTGCAGGGCACAGCAGCAGGGCTTCTGTCTTCTCCAGAAGAACCAAATTACTGAGGTGGAGATTAACATGCTTTCAGTTGGGCCCATTTCCAGACCAAGGGAAATTTTTTATTTACATTTTTTTTTACCTTTAATTTCCTCCTCCTCTCCCTCTCCCTCGCTCGAAAACCACCTCTGTCCGGGTGGGAGGGCAGGGGTTGGGGCACAGAGGGCCAGATCAGGCCCGGCTCCTCACCCCGACCACGCAGCACTGCTGCTGGCTCTGCTCGACTTGATTTCTTTCACATTCTATTTTATTTTATTTCATTTCTTTTTGAAGTGGCAATCCGCGGGTGGGATTTGCTCGGTCGTGCTGCCTCTCCTGCTCAGCAGTGCTGCTGTCATGGCTCTGTCCCGGGGATGCTGCGGGGCTGCTACGTGCTCCTGCACTTTGCCCCCTCCCCAGGTCCGTAAGCATTAAGCACGACGCTCGGTGTTGTGTTTAGTCACCTTGAGAAATATAACATTAAACCCCACTTAAAAACGCGGTTATGAAGTGGCTCGGTCTATAAATGTAAGGATAATATTAAGCCTAATACGAACATTTACGGCGCTTTGAAAAATCACCAGCGACTTGTCTGAGTTTTCACCATTGTCCTCGGCAGTGTCGGGCCACAGGAAGCCCATTAAAGGCGGACAGTGCCGTTATTTCATCTGGCTGTGGCTGAGCTGCTTTGCTGTGCTTTAATGATGTGCTGGAATGCACGATGCCCATAGGGTCTCCATTATGAGAACTTCTACTTCTGGGACGACCATGAAGTTAAAGGCTTAAAAGAGGCATCAGCTTACAGCCTGGTGGGAATTGCTAGCAGACCGAGCACTAACTCCTCGCTGCCTCCACTAATAGAGCGGCTGATTTTAAATAAACAATCGCAAAAGGGACCCGATGGAAATGGCTGGGCCTCTGGAAGCGCCTACCGAGCCCTCCGCCGGGAGGGAGAAAGGGCCACGGCCGTGCTCCGTAGGAAAGAAGCAAAACACACGTACGTGTGTGCGCAGCTCCGGCTGCGGGGTGTGCATCCCTGGGAGCGCACCCCATCCTCCTCCTCCTCCTCCTCCCGGGGAGGGGTACAGCCCGGGGAGGGCGGAGCGAAAACTCCAAAAAAGTGACTTTAAACCCTAAAAAACGGACAGAGGGGCTGAGCAGCGCCCGCTCCGCTCCGTCCCCGCTCCGTCCCCGCTCCGTCCCCGCTCCGTCCCCGCTCCGTCCCCGCTCCGTGCCGTGTCCCGGCGGCGCGCCCCACCTAGCGGCCGCTGCCGGGCGGATCCCGGTGCCGGTACCGGAGGCCCTTTTGTTTATCCAGCGGCGTTTCCTCCTTTTGTGGCACAGCGTATAAGGGGGTGTGTGTGTGCGGGGGGGGAGCTCCGGCTCCTATCGAGGCCTCTGATCAGGCCTATGGGCTCGAGCAATCAGTTTCCCAGATTACTTGTATTTAATACACAATGCATCATAAAACAAATCCCTCATCCTGACAGGAAGAAAATAGAACAGCTCATAGCTCGAGCCGGTCCAATTTATGGCTAAATTAAAAAAAAAAAAAAAAAAAGAGAGAGAGAGGGAAAGAGAACGAGAGAGGAAAAAAAAAAAAAACCACAACAAAAAACCCGAGAGGCTCCAACAATGTGCGGCAGAGGGGGGCAGAAACCCGGAGCTGCGGCGCCCTGGGAACGTCCCCCAGGTTCCCCGAGGTTTCTGCCCGAGGGTTTTGTTCCCCTCCCACCGCTCGGCCCCAGCGCGGGGCTCCGGCCCCGGCCCGCTCCCTCCCGGCCCGGAACAATGGCCATTATCTGAAATAACAGTTCAATGTCACAGATAACAGGCCGCTGAGACGAATTAATCATCATCTCTTGTCAGCCGCCTTCTCGCCCTCCCTTTGCCCCCCGGGAAAGAAAAATTGACTTTTGGGCTGAGAAATATATTCGCACTGAAAAAAAAAAAAAAAATTGTGGGTGGCACTTGGGAAAGGTGCGATAAAAGGTCCAGTTCTACCTACCTTTTTTTTTTTTTTTAATTTAATTTTTTTTTTCCTGCCCTCTTCCCTAAAATACCCACACGCACACCGGGGGCAGCCGGGGAGTTCCCAAAGCGGGACGGGGATGCTGGGGCAGCGCGGAGCCCCCGCGGGGCGGTGGGAACGGGACCGGGGCGGGAGCTGCTCCGGCGGCAGAAAGAGCCCAACCTCCGCCGGCTCCATTCACGGCATTCGTTACCGAATAAATAAAGGAGAGCTCCTTTAGGAAACGGGAAATTCGCCGGGCAGAAGGAAAAAGAGGGGGGGGGGGTGGAAGTGTGTGTGCGGGGGGGAGGAGGGTAAGGGGGGGAAGAATGGGAGAGAGGGGAAAAAAAAAAAAAAGAGAGAGGGGAGAAAAAAAAAAGGGAAAAAAAAAAAAGTTGCGTTTCGTTGCAAATTCGCATTGCTAATCGCGGTGCCGGTGATGACGGTAGGAACGAGCAGCCGGAGCGCCGGGAGCAGCCGTCGGGGGAGCGCGGCCCCGCCGCGACGGGGCGCGGGGGGCAAAGGAATCGCGGCGGGGACCCGGCACGGCGCGGCGGCCCCGGGATGCGGGGGGGGGTGGGGTGGGGGGCGGCTCCGGTTCGCCCCCGCGGCGGGGCCGCTCCTCCGCGACCTGGCGGTGACCCCCGGCCGCGGGGCCGCTGTCGCTTTAAGCGAGCGCCCGCGGCGACGGGGCGGGGGGGTGGGGGGGGGGGGGCACCGACCGGAGGGGTGGGTGGCGGGAGAAGCGGCGGGGGGGGGGGGGGGGGAGAGCGGGCCGGAGCTGCCCCGCTTTTAAAGAGACAGTGTCGGCGGGGGGAGCGGCGGCCGGCGGGACCCGACGGGGTGGGCGGGGAGGGGGGGCGGGCAGGGCCGGGCGCTGCCCCGGGGGTGCGGCGGGGCCGGAGAGCCGCGGGCAGCGGTGGGGTGGGGGTGGGGGGGGAGGGGAGAGCCGCCCGCCCGCCCGCGCACAACTTTTCTGCCATCCCCGGCGGAGAAGTGAAAGAAGTTTGTTTTCTAGTGCGGCGCGCGGGGCTGCGTTATTTTTGTTGTTTGTTTGTTTTGGTTTTGTTTTTGGTTTGTTGGGTTTTTTTTTAATTATTTTTTTTCCTGTTCAAGAGGGCTGTTTGCTGGTGGTGGTTTTTTTTTTTTTTTATTACTATTATCTTTTTTTTTTTCTTTTAATTTTCCTCCCCCCGGTAACTTTCTTTGCACGCACACACACACACGCGCGCACACAACGCGCGCTGAGCCAGCCGATAAGACCAGGAGGGGCCGAAAGGGGAAGGTGATGGCGAGCCGGCAGCAGCCCGCCGAGCCCCTACACCGCTGAGCCCCCCCGGACCCCGGCCCATGGTGGAGCGCTCTCGGACGGCCGCGGCCTCCGCCCGCGTTTGACGCCGCGATGTTGCTCCCCGCCGCCTGAAGGATCTTTTTCCCTCCTCCCCCTCCCTGCCCCCGCAGGCTCCCGGCGATACAAGGTAAGAGCAGGCAGCGCGGCTCCCCCGGGCCCCGCGGGACGGGGCCGCTCGGGCCCGTTGCCCTCCGAGGAACCCCCCCCCCCCCATCTCCCCCTCCCCCCCTGGCCCTCGAGGGGCACGGCGGGGTTTGCTCGCGAAGGGAAAATCAGATCTAACCTCCTCCTCCCCCCCTAAAATAAAATAAGTAGAGGGTCCGGGGCCACGCGGACGTTCCGCGGGGATGCGGCTCGCCCACGGGTTGTGAGGTGCTGGGGGGCTCGGGGGGGGTGGGGGGTGGGGGGCTCTTTTCGGATGGGTTTGCTGTGGTTCGGGTTTTCACTTTTGGAAAAACGATGAGGAGCAGCGCGGGGTGGGGGGGGGGGGGGGGGGAGGGGGAAAAGGCAGGAGAGGAGGGAAGCGCACACGCGGAGAAACGCACGGACACGCGGATTCACGGCCCGGCCCATCATCCCACTGCCCGCGGGGCCCCGCTGGGGGCCGTGACCTCGGGCAGCGGCCGCCGCCGGAGCCGCGCTGCTGCCCCGCACCGAGCGGAGCTGTTTCCGCGGGGCTCCGCGCGTGGACGCGGGCTGCGGCGGGTGGCAGCCCCACTAGGGACCGTCCGTGCGCTCAGTGTCACACGATGCCGGGATCGCCGTCCGTTCAGCTCGGAGGCTGTTGACGTGAACGCTCGTCTTTCCCGTTGGAGAAACAGCCCCCGTATCCCTCTGCGTTTTCGGTTTGCGGGAGATGGAGCGGTGCGGGATGCGCCGGGGTGGGGGGGGGGGTGCAGCTCCGTGCGGGATGCGGGACAGGCCCAGCGAGCTGGGCAGCGCTGCCACGGACGGACACGCAGACAGACAGACGGCGATCTGTCCCGGCATCGGAGTGGGACATCCTCTTGAACTTGTCCACGAGCAATCACTTTATATTTGTTTATCGTCTGCATCATTGGAGCCGTTTATTGCCGTGCGTGTCGAACGCTGCCATGTTTTGCGCGGGTGTTTACATTGTTTTCCGTGCGTTCTTCGGCGTGGGGAGCTCTGTTATTCGCTCCAATTAAGGAGCTGTTTGGGAGGCACGGTATTAAAGTGCGATAAATAACGCCGCCTCCGTCGCGAAGTTTGGGTCGGGGTCACAGGTCCGAAAGGACTCAGTGGGAACCGCGGGCAGCGCAAATCCTGAAGCAAAAGCAGAAAGCTCAAATGAAGCCACAGCCACTGCGTTCTGTAATTGCCGTTACGTCCCTTGGCAGAGCACGTTTCATAAGAGCCCCTGGTTTTAAACATAAATAAACACCAAGAAATTCAAATGCCTCTTAAGTCAGCAGTGTTTCTTAGCCGTAGTCAGACAATGTTGTGCGTAGACATTTGTCCTCCTGTATGTGAATGTCGACCGTCCCGCACAAAACCTCGCAGAGGAGCAGCGTGCTGCTGTGCTGCATCCCTGCATTGTCACCCACGTGCTTATCTGAAACCCTCTGTTGTTTTTTTTTTTCCTTGATTGGTGCTCCCGGACAGCAGCACAAAGGTTGACTCTTCTGTCTTCTTCCTTTTAGATCTTGGATGAGTTTTGCAATGTGAAGTTCTGCGTAGATGCCAGCCAACCAGATGTAGGAAACTGGCTCAAATACATCAAGTTTGCTGGATGCTACAATCAGCACAACCTTGTTGCATGTCAGATAAGTGATCAGGTATGTGGCGTTCACTTTCTGGGCTTACATTTTAAGGAACTTTTAAGGTGTCACGGGAAAAAAAAATAAAAGCAACAATTCCCAGCAGGTCTTGGCCTATTTGCAGTTATGGCAGAAGATAAGGCTGAATAAAGTAGTTTTGATTTTGAGCTGCAGATGATATGAATTTTCCTATTTTTCCACACTTCAATTCATGATCTTTCCCTCTTTATTATTATTATTTTAAGTTTTGTGCCTGATTAAAATGGAGGCTGCTTTCTTAGCAACACAGTATTGGCTGATTTGGGATTAGGAGCGTCTTCTGGTTCCCGTTCCACTCCAGCTGTGTTATCTATGAAACTGTTGCATTGAGCAGAAACTTCAGCGTGCAGGGAATGGCCAGGAGTGGAGGTGAAGATGCAGGGTTGATAATCCCACCCGTACAGCTGCACGCGTGGGGCTCAGCCTTCAAATGCTCACGTGCACAAATACTATCATGCCTTCCCGAGCACTTTGCTAGAACGAATCCCACTTCTGTGCTGAACCAGGATCTCTGGTGGTTTGCTGTTTCTTTTTGTTTGGCGTGCTTAAGTCCACTCTTTGTTAGGCTGAAGTGTTACTTCTCCTGCGTGTTGGAGAGGCTGGGACAGGGGGGGAAGGACGCAGCGAGGCGTTTTGCTTTCAATTATGCTGATGAGTTATTAGGTGTTCCCTAAATGAGGCTTTGCTTTGGTCCGCGGATAACGTGCGCCGCCGTGAAATGTTTTCGTGGGTGAAGTCAGGTTGAGGAAGCTGTGCTTAAAAGAAGCAAAACACGTGAAATTGCAGAGCACCGACTGATGGGGTATTGTTGCAACGGTCAGACTCGGATACCTGCGACACAGCGCTCGATGCCTTTCATCGGCGTTTCGTTTCTCGACGCTTAATTAACTGCATCAGGTGAATGTTAAAGATTACCTTGAGCTGGCTTAATTGCCCCGACAGCATTGAAAGAAGAATCACAGCCAGACACGAAGCTCCCATTCGAAATCACTCTTTCCAATCAAATTCCTTACGTGAAGGAAATGGATGTGAGGCAGAGCCTGCTCCTTCCAGCCCCCAGCGCGGTGCGCTTCGCTCCTGCCACATCGCTGATTGAAACCCCTCTCCGTTAACTTCTGCAGGAACTGGGACAGAGGATTTTTTTAATTTGCAACTTGGAAAATTCAGCCTGGAGCACACGCAGCACGGAACGACCTGGCCGACCGAGATACCATTTGTTTTTATATAGCAGCTGGTTTAGCTAAAGAAACCATAAAGATGATTAGTAAATGAAAAATACATTTTGCAACTTGAAATATGTTTTAACACTGGGAACCGATAAATGCTCTCGACGCAGAGCATTTATGGAGCGGTGATACGAGAAGGAAACGACGCAGGCTGATGGAAACAGCAAATTCAGACGTTTCGTGTTTAATAAGAGCTGGCAGAAATAGGTGAGGGCAGGGAGGGAATCACGTGAATCGGTCAGAGCGACGTACGGCATTTGCGTCGGTGGTGGTGCTCTGCGATGGGAAATATGCGCTGGGCTGGAACAGCAGCGTCTGCCCGGGGCTCAGCCACGCACCGGCGTTGGGACGCTTTTGGAATGGAAGTTACGGCGCTTTAACTTTCTCTTTTTTACTGTTTACATTGCTGAGATTTGGTAATGGTGGCTGTACCGCTGCCAGTAATTTCTTTCATTCACTGGAGACTTGTTATTTATTCTGCGCGGCATCGTGCCGTTCAGAATTCTGTATTTTTTTTACGGCGTATCGTGGCTGAGATTTGGAAATTAAAAATGGGTCGCCTTTCAAGTAGCTCGCCGTGAGCTGCACGCTGTCAGCAAGAGATTGCTGCCCATTTGGCCCCTGTGGAAACGCTGCAAATTCACCCACAAAATCGTACACGTACTCCAGCGTTTTATGACCAGAACCTAAAAAGTTAATGCTAAAAATGTGCTCTCAAATCTCAAACCAAAAAAAAGCCTTTCTAACAGCTCCTCCTTCTGCTTTCCTCTGGCACGAGCTCACGAGAGGTAATATAAAATATAATAGGGAGGCAGACTGGGAAATGGACGTTACATGGCCAGACGCAGCCATGTAGAAGGAGTGACAAATGCAAGTGAGCGCGTTGCGCTGTGTCGGTCTGCTTCTGTCACTCCTAGGTAGTGAAAAAAGGAAAGAGAACAGCAAGTATAGCAAAGGGCATGCACGGTGCTTGCAGCTTGGGCTGGAGCATCACAGAAGCAATGCAGCCCCAGAAGGGGTAGGGTGTGGACCGTGCCGGGGTGCAGCCCGTGTCCCCCCTTCCC